>NC_052508.1:73921319-74098819 GCF_014356525.2 Nilaparvata lugens | reverse complement strand
GATGACTCCATTCTTCCAGCACCCTGACAGACCAACGAACCAAACTATTTTCAATTTGTTATTCTGGGCACGGTCACAGTGAGCTGAAAAAAAATCAAAGTAAACGTTTTAAATACAAATAATGGAAATTGTTGTAAAGTTTATTATTCATTAAAAATTGGAAAACTGAAATGCGAGAATATAACTCCAGTTTGTTGTCCTTTTACTTTCCTTGCCCTATTACCATAGGTAAGGAAAGTATTGCTTTCCAAAAAAAATTAAGGTACCCCAATTTGTAAATTTCTATACGTTTCAAGGTCCCCATGAGTCCAAAAAACTGGTTTTTGGGTATTGGTCTGTATGTGTGTGTGTGTGTGTGTTGTGTGGTGTGTGTGTGTGTGTGTGTGTGTGTGTGTGTGTGTGTGTGTGTGTGTGTTGTGTGTTGTGTGTGTGTGTGTGTGTGTGTGTGTGGTGTGTGTGTGTGTGTGTGTGTGTGTGTGTGTGTGTGTTGTGTGGTGTGTGTGTGTGTGTGTGTGTGTGTGTGGTGTGTGTGTGTGTGTGTGTGTGTGTGTGTGGGTGTGTGGTTTTATATTCTTGTAATTGTAGCCACTGAAAATGAAAAATAAAGATACTTGGACAATTTCCTGATATTCAGATTACCTCAGATTTGCTAGAGTTATGACCTTTCAGTTTTGCTTTCAGTTTTGTGCCTAATAAACAATTATTCTCATATATTATATATTGTTTATTTTTTGTGTGGCGAAAAATAGCGTTCGCACCTCGGGCAAAAATTTGTTTCCGGCTCTCAATCTTTTCTTGAAAACCGATTTCGAGCCGGAAAAGTCTCATTTTCGGCCCTAGGTGCGAAATATACTATTAATGAAATTTGACAGGTATGATCCTTTTTAATTGCGCGTCAATGTATATACACGGTTTTTGGAAATTTTGCATTTCAAGGATAATATGAAAGGAAAAAGGAGCCTCCTTCATACGCCAATATTAGAGTAAAAATCAGACTACAGAATTATTCATCATAAATCAGCTGACAAGTGATTACACAGATGTGTGGAGAAGCTAGTCTATTGCTGTAGGCTATTTCAATAAGGTCTGTAGTTTCAATCTGGTACTTGTGGATGAGAATACTGCGTGAGGTCTACTGTTCACAGAACTAATAGATTTAAAAAGAGCACTTGGATTTCTATTTTTATTTATAACAAGCCGTCAGGCTCGCTTCGCTCGCCATATCCGTCTGACCCCCGACTGGATCGTCCAAAAATGAGATCAGCGGGCTCGCTTCGCTCGCCTGCATGTAGACCTCAGCGGTACCTCTGTACCGAATTTGAACGTATTATGTCAATTTGATCTCGAAAAACACCTGTTACTATATCGGCGTATCTTTGGCGAACAAAATTCTTCCACCTCAGCTAAACATGTGTACTGAATTTAATATATTTCCATCAATTATTGAAAAAGGTGAGGAAACGCAGAAAAGCTGAGAAAACGCTAATTTTGGCTAATTGGATAAATGGTATTTGGGAGGTCCTGGATAAATGCATTTCAATCTTCAACTTGGTGCCAACCTAACAAAGTCAACTCAATTTAATGCCAACCCTTAAAATTATTAATTTAGTTACCAGTTAACAACTGTTTCGAAGAGGGACTCTCTCTAGATTATAGATCTATATTAACATATTATGGTATGGACATTTCAAAGATATTTAAGAGATTGGAATAAGAAGAATATACATGCTAAAAGACGAACTTTAAACCCTTAAAAACCACCCTTAGAGTTAGAATTTTTCCAAATCCGTTCTTAGTGCGCCTCTAAAGGGCCAACTGAACATACCTACCAAATTTGAACGTTTTTGGTCCGGTAGATTTTTAGTTCTGCGAGTGAGTGAGTGAGTGAGTGAGTGAGTCAGTCAGTCAGTGAGTGAGTGCCATTTCGCTTTTATATATATATATATATATATTATATATATATATATATATATATATATATTATATATATATATATATAGACTCCAGTATAGCATGTTCAGCTTCAATTTATTGTCTTATTACGAGGGCAATTCAGAAAGTAACCACAGTTTTAAATAGAATGAAAACATATAATAAGACAACAATTTAAATATATACATTTAAAAGAGCCAAAAAAATACAATTTCTCTGCATAGTCACCAATCAGATTGAGGCACTTATCATAGCGGTGGACGAGCTTTGAAATAACATCGTCATAGAATTCCGCCACGTGTGGCTTCAGCCACCCAGTGACACGCAACTGAACTACTTGTCGTCACCAAAGCGCTAACTATCTTTGGCATTGTGGCCTCAAATACAGGGTGATTCATAATTATGATAAAATATTTCAATACGTGATAGTAGAGGTAAAAATAAGAAAAAAAGGTCATATAAACATATATCCATAAACGCTTCATTAGCGAGCTATACAGGGTGAAAGATTTCGCCCGTAATTCAGTTCCTCTGGTGAAATACACCGATGCTGAATTGTTTGGGGACTAGTTTTTGAAAAACTTATGCTGGATTCATATGGAAAAATATCTGAAAAATTGAATAAAACTAGTCTGGAAGCTGTAGTGTGAGTAATGTACTACAGTTTGTGGTGTAATGTACTACATAAGAATACATTTTATTCAACTTTTATTAAATTAAGTTTACACAGCTTACATCATTCTTTTCAGAATTGAATTCTCTACAATTTTCATTGTGAAAAATTATTTGTTTACTGGTCATTAAAGAAAGTTATTGGGCATCAAACGTAGAAGTCTGTGTTTTTCTACTTGGATTTTTTGCATATTTCAACTTTTTCTCAAAAACTACTCACACTACAGCTTCCAGACTAGTTTTATTCAATTTTTCAGATATTTTTCCATATGAATCCAGCATAAGTTTTTCAAAAAACTAGTCCCCAAACAATTCAGCACCGGTGTATTTCACCAGAGGAACTGAATTACGGGCGAAATCTTTCACCCTGTATAGCTCGCTAATGAAGCGTTATGGATATATGTTTATATGAACTTTTTTTCTTATTTTTACCTCTACTATCACGTATTAAAATATTTTACCATAATTATGAATCACCCTGTATAACAGCAACTATATAGTGAGGTCCACGTAATAATGGCAGTGGAGAAAGATAGGAGAACAACGTTGCCGATCTTCTGTCTTGTCAATGTATTCTATAGACGGTTGCTGATACAGGTTTATTGATGTAATATTGATTGTCCAGCCTCGTTTATAATAATCAATTATATTTTATTAAGCAATAAATTATATTTTTCAATAATTTCATAATTAGAATGTAATATTTTGCTAATTATTATTTCTTCATTGTTAAAAGACGATCTAGCATTTAATTCGGATTTTCGTTTAATAGTAGTATTTTTCAAGAGAATTCATATAATATCTTCAATCACTTACTGTCCAAGAAATCAGCGTCTTCTTTCAAACTTCTGAAATTTACTTTTTTCAATTTTTGTGTAGTTGAGAAGTTGATATTGTGGTAATTATTCATATTAAATAAAAATACTAAGAAATTGTCAAAAACCACAGATAAATTGATACTTAGAAAGACCGGTTTCGGTTGTTACACCATTGTCAATCTCTGATAAACCTTAGTAAAACCTGATAAATCAGGTTAAATCAGTAAACCTGATAATCAAGGGCCAATGGCAGGCGTTCATGCCCTTGACCAATAGCAGTACTCGCCTACTAGTATAAATTCTGCTGCTCTTGTATTTAGTTTTAGTTTATCAGAGATTGACAATGGTGTAACAACCGAAACCGGTCTTTCTAAGTATCAATAAATCTGTGGTTTTTGACAATTTCTTAGTATTTTTCATTCAATATGAATAATTACCACAATATCAACTTCTCAACTACACAAAAAGTATAAATTCTGCTGCTCTTGTATTTAGTTTTAGTTTATCAGAGATTGACAATGGTGTAACAACCGAAACCGGTCTTTCTAAGTATCAATAAATCTGTGGTTTTTGACAATTTCTTAGTATTTTTATTTAATTCTGAAATTGATCTTCCGTCTGATTGCTAGAAAATTGTTGTAGCGTATTGAACGATGAAATTCTAATTTTTGTTACCTCTGTATGGTAACTTGTTTCGAGCTGTGCTTTTTATTATTAGTTGCGTTGACAGTTACAAGGTCGTAAACAATATTGATGATGCTTGTCTGTGTGCCATTTATATTGCAGATGATTGAATGTTTCTCTTCTCAATCATGAATGAATAATTAATTAAACCGATGTTTGATTAGCTTATTTATACAGTGTCACTAGAAACCAATTACAATTTAACTGGAGTGTGAGCTACTCTGCATTTATTGTGATACATTCTGTGATTTATTTAAAGTTTAAAATCAACCTTCAAAATTCAAAATTTTAAATCATCATTCCTGGACCGAAAATCAAGTAACGAAGCAGTGGGTGATAACATAACCTTATCTTTTGGACAACATCAACATTTTATCAAAATTTTTTGGAGAGAAATAGTACAGGCTCAGCCTAGTTTTTCCTCCAATGTCATAATTGTATTATAATTATAGTATTTTATACAATAAATGAAATGAAATTGTAAATGCCAGTGTTCTGCGATAAATTGACTTCTGGAAAATAGACAATTTTATTTATGGAAAAATGTATTTTATATGTATTTTAGTGAAGTGAACAACTACAAGACTTAACCTATTTCGGACTATGTGTAACCTTATCTAAATTTGGGAGAGGAATAGCACAAGGTGACCTTATATTTTCTCTCCCTATCATTTTGTTGATGTACTTATTGTATGAATAAAGAATTATCAGAAGAGCGTATGAATTATAGTCTATATCACAAGAGAGTAAGCTGTAAAATCATGTTATATTTATATATTTTTAATGAGAAGGATATATCATTGGGGTTTTACAACACTCAAATCTATTATTTTCAATTTCAATTTGGATAATAAGAAGAACTTCTTAGACAGTTTTCTAAAGCTGCGTTTACACCAAAGTTAATAACAAAATGTTAATAACTTAATCCTTATAGATTTTATTAGATTGAACATATCTTATCATACACATAATGAACATATGTGTTTGTCAAGTTCCGTTCAATCTAATAGAATCTATAAAGGTGCGTACAGATATACGCGCCGCGAACATGAGCAATTCACTTTTAATCAGCAGACTATATCTGTATTTTTACAGAAACGGTAAGATACAGATATAAAAAGCTTGGCATCAGCTGATTAAAAGTGAATTGCTCATGTTCGCGGCGCGTATATCTGTACGCACCTTAAGGATTAAGTTATTAACATTTTGTTAATAACTTTGGTGTAAACCCAGCTTAAACTGACTTCTTCCACGTTCAAGATTTATTGTGATTCCCAACGATTTAATTTCTAGCATTGGAACTTATGATTCCGTCATAGAAAAGAGTTGATATAAAGATACTAGAATTAAATTAATCTACATTCATCTAATCATCTGAAAACCAAATATAATATACAGGCTATTATTATCAATCAGCAGAGATTTGATTAAAGCTGTGTTTACACCAATAATAATTTATTCCTTTTAGATTCTATTAGATTGAACGGAACTTGACAAACACATGATATGCATATGTATTAGCCAAGTTCCGTTGAATCTAATCTATATATATAAAAGCGAAATGGCACTCACTCACTGACTGACTGACTGACTCACTCACTCACCCACTCGCAGAACTAAAAATCTACCGGACCAAAAACGTTCAAATTTGGTAGGTATGTTCAGTTGGCCCTTTAGAGGCGCACTAAGAAATCTTTTGGCAATATTTTAACTCTAAGGGTGGTTTTTAAGGGTTTAAAGTTCGTCTTTTAGCATGTATATTCTTCTTCTCCCAATCTCTAAATTATAATTGAAATTTCCATATCATATGTTACTATAGAACTATAATCTAGATAGAGTACCTCTTCGAAACAGTTGTTAACTGGCAACTAAATTAATAATTTTGTCTGGTTGGCATTAAGTTGAGTTGACTTTGTTAGGTTGGCACCAAGTTGAAGATTTAAATGCATTTATCGCGGAAAAATTGATTGGGCACTGCTACTTCAATCCTGGGAATATTATATTACTAGCAGTCAGGCTCGCTTCGCTCGCCATATCCGTTCAGCCAGACGTTTAGTCTGGACCCCCGACTGGATTGTTCTAACATATGATAAAAATGCAGGCGAGCGAAGCGAGCCTGCTGATCTCATTCTTGGACGACCCAGTCGGGGGTCCAGGGGGCGGAGCCCCCTGGCTAGACGGATATGGCGAGCGAAGCGAGAAAAATTAACATTTTGTTTGATTTAAACGCAGCTTTAGCTAGGCTACTTAAAGTGCCACATAATCAACAAGGAAAGTTTTAGTAGGGTAGATAGCATGATTTGATAGTTGCTAACAAAAATATAAGAGAAAATACTGTAATGGAGAACTGATAACACTAAGTACGTGGTCAGAAACCGCAAGTGTTTCAGATAAACTATGTGTCGAACCTTGAATATAACTAGGTGATAGGTATATACAGTATAGTGAATCCAGACTATCGTATAATGAATGAAAACTGAAGTATATAATAAAGATAGTCATGCTTCGCTTGTACTTTCAACTGTACGCTCGAGTTTTTTCTGAAACTATTTCAAAGTTATAAAATTGCTATATTGAGGTCCACGTTATAATGACAGTGGAGAATGATAGCAGAACAACGTTGCCGATCCTCTATCTTGTCAATGCCTTCTATAGACGGTAGCTGATTGATTGATTGATTGAGTACTTTATTTATGTAGATTAACAATATACTGGCTTATACACTTATATACAATAGCTTACAATACAGCAAAATTATAGATGAATTTACATATTATAGACTAAGAAAATAATTATTGAACTGTATATGATATGAAAAAGTAATTTGTAATATAATAACTATAGATATTATATTGTTATGCATCTACATAAATTGGCGGAGCTTTGGACATTCTTCGGAAAGAATATTAAAAATATCCTCCCCACTAACTCTCTACCAAAACGTTAATTTAATTAATTAAACTAAGGATTTATTAATGGAAATATTGTAAGAGTATCAATTAATATGAATATTTAAGAGAAAAAAAAACAGAAAATTGATAGAGTAAAATAATTATATAGGTTATTATGATACAGGTTTGATTGATGCTGAATGCTGATACAGGTTTATTGATGTAATATTAACTTTTCATTCTCGTTTAAAATAATCAATTATATTTTATTAAGCAAGAAATTATATTTTTCAATAATTTTATAATGATAGATGAAATATTCAGTTAATTAATTATTAATTCTACATTATAATTATTATTTAACGAAAATCCTAAATAAATGCTGTACATCACCCCGAAGACCTCTGCTACTGCAGACATTGACAACAGGGTTAACAGCTAGATGGAAATTCGATGAGAACTACTATCCAAAAATTAGTTGCCAGCCCGGGAATCGAACCCGGTACCTCCCAATTGCCAGTCAGGAATGCTTACCCTTACACCAAACTGACTATTTAATTCCATCTGTAATTCTACATTGTTGAAAGATGATTTGGGAACAGGGCAAAGCGAGAAAGAAATAGAGCTATCTGCTTTGTTGAATGATAGACAAGGATAGCAATACCATTGCTAATTAAACACTGCCATTATAACGTGGACCCCACTTTAGGCATATACAGTGAATCAAGACTATCTTATAATGAATGAAAGCTGAAGTATATAATGGAGATAGTCACGCTTCGCTTGTACTTTCAACTGTGCTCGAGTTTTTTCTGAAACTATTTTAAAGTTATTATTTGCTAGCAGTGATAAAACACCTTGATCAGATAACAGTAACTGTTAATGAGCCACGAAAAAATATCGAGAATGTTTCAACGCTATTGATAAGACTAAAAAGTAGTGCATTAAATAGCTTTTCTCGTTGAAAAACACGTTTTATTGATGTTCAACCGTTATTTCGTTTACCAGTTAATCAATTATCAGTTTCCCACTACATAAGACAAACACTACACCTTTGTTACAAGAAGAAAAACGTTGATGATTTTCAGCTGAGTGTTTAAGCAAACAAACTATTTGCATTCTGAATAATTGTGTTGAGAGGTTGAGATTATAATTGATATATTCAATTATATTGATTTAATATAATAGTGGCCAGCCAGGTCACTTGATATTATCCTATTATATTAAGCGAGCAATTTCTGTATTTATATATCTGGTTATTTGTACATCTGGCTATTTTTATATCTTGTCATTTATGTTTAACGGATCTCGAAAACGGCTCTAATGATTTTCACGAAATTTGGAACATAGTAGGTTTATGATATAAAGATTCGATTGCACTAGGTCTCATCCTTGGGAAAACTCGCTGAACGACATTAAAAGGATAATTCATCCTTGGCTGAAAAAGCTGTGGATAGTAAAAAAGTGAGTGAGCGAGTGAGTATGTGAAAAATCAAAATATCGCATCTCCGAAATTCATAAGATGACGTAGTATAGCCAGCTGTGAAATATAAACACGATCATTTTAGAGAATTGTGTTCTGTTTATCAATAAATAAAAATAACGAGCGAAGCTCGGTGCCCCGATATTTATTATTTACTAGCAGGTAACCCGTGCTACGCAAGGGTCTATTTTATAACTTTACAGACTGAAAACTTGACGTAATGAAATCTTGGAAAATTGAAAATAAGCCTATAGCCATCCTCGGTTAATTAAGATTCTCTATGTAAAATTTCAAGTTAAACAGTCCAGTAGCTCAGACGTGATGATACGTCAAACATAATTCTCCTATCCCGTACGTGTATAAGCCAGTCCTTCCTTTATTATCGTATAGGTAAGGATTAATTACAAAATCCGATCTTAATTTTAAACTTATAATTTAAACAACTCACCTGTTATTCTTATTGTAGATTTTTTGAACAAGCTCTTCCCGATTGTAACAGCCCTGTTAGCCTGGAATATAAAATAGATCATTAGATCAATAGAACTTCATTATGAAGACTAAACCATTAAATGGCCGAAGTCCTAATGGACTTAGGGTATTCTCTATTGGCCCAAGTCCCAACTTTCTCAAGACTTAGGCCCGGTTGCACAAAAAAACCGGATAAATTTTAACCGTGATTAATTTCACGAGAACCAATCACAGATGGCCTTTTTGATTAGACGGCTTCTCTGGTTGATTCTTGTGGAATTAATCACAATTAAAATCCAACCGGCTTTTGTGCCATTGGCACTTAATGTTAATTTATTGCTTGATAAAATACAATAATTGTTTAAAACTAGAATGAACAGCAAATTACATCTATACACCTGTATCAGCTAACATCTATAGAAGGCATGGACAAGACAGAGGTTCGGCAACGTTTTTATCCTATGTTTCTCCACTGCCATTATAACGTGGACCTCACTATAGGCATTGAGAGCTGTTTGACGTCCTCCAGAGATCGCGGGTATGCTATAGAGGCTTAGCACTACGCTATTTCAACAGGCTGCCTGCAGGGGTGAAGCAGTTGGACCTCAGCATGTTCCAGAGGGTTGTGAACGGTTTCCTGAGATCCAGGGCTTATTGCGATGTCCAGGATTTTCTAAATGATGACTTTATTCTTTATTGATTCATACACTAAGTACCTACATCACCAAAATTATGGGGAGAGAAAAATAAGATAACCTTGTGCTATTCCTCTACCAAATTTAGATAAGGTTACACATAGTCCGAAATAGGTCAAGTCTTGTAATTGTTCACTTCACAAAATTTTCACTCCTTAATTATTTTTACAAAGTAGATTTTTAAATTTATATGCTTCAAGACCAAACATAGAAGAAATATTATTTTAAATTATTATCACTAATAAAGAGTGATAAGAGTTTTGAATTTCCCATTTTCCAGGATCTGGAAAGGCTGATGTTGATGGAGATATTGCAAAGCACAGTACTGCCAAACATAATGATAAATTTATACTAATTTGGCACATAGTAAATCGAATTATCAGATTTGAACTATCTAGAAATCAAAAATACACCGATCTTCAACATTATCTATCATTTTAAGAAATTTCTTTCAAATACACGGCAGAACACAAAAATAGCAGACGCACGACGGATTTTGGATTTCTGGATAACATATGACTCATGAAAGATGACGGCTGACGGCATCAATAGAAAATCTTCGACTTGAATATCGATGGCATTGGTGAATTTTTTTTTGTGGAATCAAGTAATTTATTATAATCATATTAATTTGAAAAAATATTTTCAAACGTTGCGAAAACAATTTTTGCACAGTAAATTCCCGTAAGTGAGTATTTGGAAACAACTTCTTCTCAGCGCTATCTAGACAATATTGTCAAATCTGAATTGCTCAAATAGGAAGTAGACGTCTAATAAGTTCTTTGAAGTGTGTACTTTGAACAAAGTTTCACAGCACATACTATATATTAATAATACTGAGGGTGGTGCCTACATAAGCTCTTAGGCTTGTGCATCGATAATGAGTGAAAGGGATGATGATGAGAGATGACGACTACTTTTTAAGTAGAGTTGGGACGGACGGCTTATCGTCTCCTCCGAAAGACGGATGGCCTTATCTATAATTATGTGATTGTGATGTGGTCAAAAAGCATAAATTTAACATATTAGACTACTTCAAACCCACTAGATCTGCCCCATCAGGGCAGGTTCCTTATTCTGAAATGGGTGCTTCAGGAGCACAGGAGGTTTCGTTGCGTTCTTATGTAGAGGTTATCAACATTTTGAAGTCTTCTACTGATCACAACATGTGTGATGTAAGCTCAATCACATCATCCCAACTGGACAGGAAGGATGAGCTTCTCAGACCACTGCTCAAAGAAGGACAGCCATTCACGCAAAACTTCTTGGGAGAGGTAAGGCTTTTGACCATGAAAAGTTTCGGAGGGTCAAAAAGGAAAACCCGAGAGACCAGAGATTGGTGAAACTCCAGGCACAGATGTAGGTCGAGTCAAGAGCTAATTCAAAGGTGACCAGGTGCCATAGAGGCAATTTGACAACCCCTCATTCAGCGGAAGGACCTACAAAAAGGCCAGGAGTGGAACTCACGTAGGTCACGAGTTATTGTGGGTAGTGAGGCCAAAACTCAAAGAAGGGCATCCATTCACGCAATACTGCTTGGGAGAGGTAAACCCTTTGACCCTGCAAAGTTTCGGAGGGGCAAAAAGAAAAACCCAAGAAACCAGAGATGGGTGAAACTCCAGCAGGCACATATGTGGGTCAAGAGGCTGAGTCAAGTGTGGCCAGGCGCCCTAGAGGCAACTTGGCGACCCCTTCCTCAGCGGAAGGACATTCAAAGCTTCAAAGAAAGCAGGAGTGGAACTCACGTAGGTCACGAGGACCAATCATTTTTTTTTTAGATTACGCCTAAAGACTCCAGTCATGGAGTATAAGACAAGTCATGTTATTACATAATAATTCTAGCACTAAGTAGTTCAACCTAGTTTAGGTTTGAAAGGAATTCTTGTACACTATAAAAAGCTCTATCAACTAAATATTTTTTCATTTGTTTTTTGAAAATCTTCAAATCATTCTGAAGAGACTGCGAAGCATATCACACTGGATTCCGAGAAGCAACCAGGTGATGAATGGGATATTAGCATGGGGGAAAACTCCTGGTTCTTGTAAGGGACACAAGTATTGGGTTTCCCAACTAACGTACTTGGGAACACAATAAGCTCCGATTGATGTGTGGGGTTCTTTAAACCTTTGGATCCTTGAATCCGTCCCTTCAAACATAACATAACTTATTTATTTACAATATTCCACAATAATTGTTGAGTTTTCATGATTTTCTCGTGCGTAAAGCAAAATACAGTATTGCAGGGAAAAATTGTCTTCCCAAAATATATAAGTTACCATATCCGCGGGAGAAACGTCTATGTTGAATACAACGCAAAATCGGTGACGGAATTACATTATTAAAGTTTAGGAGATCTATTTCCCTGAACCAGAAACCTTGAAATTCATCCGATAGTTAATGAGATATTACAATAATACTCCTGGTAAACTTCATGAAATGAACTGAATTGTAAACATTTTTCAAATACCTCAATAACTAATGAAGATAATGTTGTTGGTGAGAATACTGTTATACCGTATCTATTCATAATTAAAACACTGGGATGTTGCCAGAAATATCTTCAATTTATTGAAAAATTATGTTTCAACACCAATGATGTCATCTTCCGTGTGAAAAACACACATTGAAGATTTTTTCACACTGGAGATGACACCATTGGAGGGAGTTGAAACATGTATGTAATTTCTCAATAAATTATAGTAATATTTCTGACAACATATACCAGTGTTTTCAGCTTAGAAAATATGAACTATATACTTCAATTTCACTGAGGGCGAAGTTGAATTGCATGAAATACTTTAGGCCTACCGTGAGGATACTGTATGAAAAATACTCGAGTACCGTACTGGTACTTTCAAAATGTGTTATGTATAGGCATAATATATATTACATGATTGTATGTAAAGTTATACACGCTAGGCTATACCAATACCATATAAAAAACTTTCATTGTACAAGCAATACACTAACTTGTACATAGGGTAACTAAAGTTGTACATAAACATACGGTAGTTTTTTTTCTTCAAGGGCTACTCTTAAATTAATATGAATAAAAATTAGAAATCCAGGTACCTACTTTTTTACTTTCCTTGCCCTATTACCAAGGGTAAGGAAAGTATTGCTTTCCGAAAAAATTAAGGTACCCCAATTTCTAATTTCTATACGTTTCAAGGTCCCCTGAGTCCAAAAGACTGGTTTTTGGGTATTGGTCTGTGTGTGTGTGTGTGTGTGGTGTGTGTGTGTGGTGTGTGTGTGTGGTGTGTGTGTGGTGTGTGTGTGTGTGTGTGTGTGTGTGTGTGTGTGTGTGTGTGTGTGTGTGTGTAAGAGTGTATGTGCGTCTGTGTACACGATATCTCATCTCCCAATTAACGGAATGACTTGAAATTGGAACTTAAGGTCCTTACGATATAAGTATCCGACACGAACAATTTCGATCTGATGCAATTCAAAATGGCGGCTAAAATGGCGAAAATATTGTCAAAAACAGGGTTTTTCGTGATTTTCTCGAAAACGGCTCCAACGATTTTGATCAAATTCATACCTAAAATAGTCATCGATAAGCTCTATCAACTGCCACAAGTCCATATCTGTAAAAATTTCAGGAGCTTCGCCCCATCAATGCAGATAGATTCCAATTATCAGGCTTCAGATACAATTGAAACGAAAAAAATCAAGTGGAGTAGATTGAGCATGAAAATCTCTACGTTAATGTTCAGTAACATTTTCACCTAAAATTCAAAATAAGCTTTAAATTCGAGAAAATGTGATTATTCAATTGCAAATTATTGTTGATTCTATTAAATCACTCACTATGAAGAGATAGCAGACCTACGTGTGTCTCCAGCGTTATTGCCCTGTCACCAGCTGGCTCAAATCTTTATGAATAGTAGACTTGAGATGCGTGGGAACACTAGCGTCAGTGATCAATTTTCATAACGGCAAGGAAAGTTGTGTGAGTGCGCCACACCAGATTTTTCTTCAAGGGCTACTCTTAAATTAATATGAATAAAAATTGGAAATCCAGGTACCTACTTTTTTAAAATTGTTCAATCACGACATGCTTCGGCTGTATAATGTCATTATCAATTCAATAATGTATTATAATGTCATTATTATCACATCATAGTGTTATTTCAAAAAGATCCAATCTGAGATGCATAGATTGAGAGAAAAATATCAATATCCAGTGTCCTATTATTCATTTATGTTTTGATTTAAATAAATATATTTATGAAATAGGCACCCAATAAAAGTATCTCCAATAACTTAACTAATGCATTAGAATAATAATTTATCTAGATTATGAGATTATAGAACAATATTGTTTTGACTATCAATCTCCTATTATTACCCGGTCGTGTGTTATATAATGGAAGGATATTTTATTTATTTATTTATCACATTGTGTATAAGTACCTGACATGAGGAAAGGCACAACAGGCTCATGCCCAAAACTGTCCCATTTCCAATTTATACTATACTGTCCAAATCAAAATGTTGGTAAGGTCACTTTCACTTTTCAAAATAGGTACAATTTACACTCTTCAATACTCAGATAAACGAGCAAATTTTGAATCTAATAGATACTATTAGAATCTGAAATTAAAAAATCTAGAACAGTCACTAAATAATAATTCAAAAAGTCTAAATTTTGAATGATACTAGAAATTTTTGAGCTAAAAACTTTTATATCCTTCTAAGAGAATCGACAATTTTTTGTTGAAACACCGCCGATTTATGAAGTTACATCACATTATTGTACAGTACTATCGTTATTCTAATTGCATTCTATATTATTATTCTCATTGATTAATCATTTATATTTTGTGAAGTTCGTTGAATAACTACTAGCATTATCGTCATTTAATGTAAAATAGTGAATAAACCAGTAAATATTGTAACATACACAAATAAAGAAATCTAATCTAATCGAATTATTCATTTACCTATGTTTTGATTTGAATGAATATATGAAATAGGTACCTAATAAATTATATCCAAGATCTTAACAAATGCATCAAAATAGTAGTTTATCTAGATTATGAGAGATAAAAAAATATTGTTTTATGTGAAAAGAGTTTGAGGTTTGATGTGTATTCAACTGTTTTTACTTTCCTTGCCCTACTACCATAGGTAAGGAAAGTATTGCTTTCCAAAAAAAATTAAGGTACCCCAATTTCAAGTTTTCTATACGTTTCAAGGTCCCCTGAGTCCAAGAACATGATTTTTGGGTATTGGTCTGTGTGTGTGTGTATGTGTGTATGTCTGTGAACACGATAACTCCATTCCTAATTAACCGATTGACTTGAAATTTTAAACTTAAGGTCCTTATACCATAAGGATCCGACAATAAGAAATTAAATGAAATTCAATTCAAGATGGCGGAAAAATGGCGGATAATTACTAAAAAACCATGTTTTTCACGTTTTCTCAAAAACGGCTCCAACGATTTTCTTCAAATTTATACCATGGATAGCTATTTATGAGCCCTATAAACTGACATGAGTCTCATTTCTGGGAAAATTCCAGGAGCTCCGTAATATTATTGAGAAAAATGGCGGATAATGACTAAAAAAACATGTTTTTCACGGTTTTCTCAAAAACGGCTCCAACGATTTTCTTCAAATTCATACCATGAATTCATAAGCCCTAT
Organism: Nilaparvata lugens; assembly: GCF_014356525.2. Taxonomy (NCBI): domain Eukaryota; kingdom Metazoa; phylum Arthropoda; class Insecta; order Hemiptera; family Delphacidae; genus Nilaparvata; species Nilaparvata lugens. Next base: position 74,083,522 of record NC_052508.1, on the reverse strand, counting down.
CAACTGGCAAGAGTCTCATTTCTGGGAAAATTTCAGGAGCTCCATAATATTCTTGAGAAAAATGGCGGATAATGACTAAAAAGCCATGTTTTTCACGGTTTTCTCAAAAACGGCTCTAACGATTTTCTTCAAATTTATACCATGGATAGCTATTTATAAGCCCTATCAACTGACATGAGTCTCATTTCTGAGAAAATTGCAGGAGCTCCGTAATATTTTTGAGAAAAATGACAGTTACTAAAAAACCATGTTTTTCACGATTTTCTCAAAAACGGCTCTAACGATATTTTTCAAATCTATACCCTGTATAGTTATTTATTAGCTCTATCAACTGAAATGAGTCTTTTTCCTGGGGTACTAATGGGTGATCCACCCAATTCTTGAGAAATGGTCTTTGTAACCTCCTTCTCGTGCATGAGGTAGGTAGGTAGGTAGAGCAATTTATAAAAAGAACACAGTCATAGTCAAGATTATTTCATATGTGGAACAGCTGTTTTGAAGAATTAAAAAAAATCATCGAATTTCACAATTTACATAAAGGAAAAAGTACTCTGAAAACAATTGTATATACACATATACAGTAGTCTGATCGTAGTTGCAAATATGTTGCCGTCAATCGTCATTATGTTATTCCCCTAAATTATCCTCGTTTGATAATGAGGCTTATAGTTCAATGAGCAAGGAAAGTTGTGTGAGTGTACCACACCAGATTTTTCTTTATTAGCCATAAAGAAGTACCTTTAGTTACCGTACCTATCTATTAATTGAAGTATTCATTTTTAATATTTTAATCATCATTACAAAAAATTGAAAAAAGCTTCATTGAACAGAGTTTTTTGTAAGGGAATTGAATGGAATAGAGGTGTAGAAAGAAATTACTAAATTGGATGATATTGAAAAATCACATATTATTATATTATCTATCATTCCAAAACGAAAGATCCACCCTCTCTGGCATTTCTTTAAAATTGAGAGAAGCTTTATATTATATAGTGAGGTCCACTTCATAATAGCAGTGGAGAAAGATAGGAGAACAACGTTGCCGGTCCTCTGTCTTGTCAATGCCTTCTATGGAGGGTAACTGATACCGGTTCATTGATGTAATATTAACTGTTCATTCACGTTTAAAATAATCAAATTATATTTTATCAAACAAGAATTGTATTTTTCAATGATTTCATAAGGAATTTTCAAATCAAGATAAGATATTTTGTTAATAAATTATATTTCTACATTGTTAAAAACAATCTGGCAACAAAGCAAAGCGAGAAAGAGATAGCACTATCCGCTTTGTTGAATGATAGACGAGGATAGCAATATGCTAATTAAACACTGCCATTATAAAGTGGACCTTACTTTAGTATGTTTTGTTGATAGTATGAGACTGAATGGAATAGAGAGGTGTAGAATATGGAATGAAGAATTTGGATGATAGAGGCTACTATAGAAAAGTAGAAAAGTCACATATTATTATTATCATCATTCTAAATCGGAAGACTCGCCCTCCGGTATTTCTTTAGTGCTAACTTTCTTCTTCTTCTTTTTCTTCTTTCGCACTTTCTTTTTGCTTCTGTCTCCACTCTTGCTGCTTTTTCGATCTCTACTTTTGCTCGACTTCCGTCCTCTCGATCCGGAGCCACCTTTGCGACCATCTCTGCTCTTGCTTTTTCTCCCATCTCTTGTTGCCTGAAAAAGTTTGAAAATATAATTGCAACTGTGGCTATTCATCTGGAAATAATAGGTTTACAGTATTTAGTAATTCTAAAAAAATGACAAACGTTGTTAAAATGGTTTAATAGAAGGCATAGACCTTGGTTATTCATCTGAAAATAATATAAGATATTGTAAGTTTCCTTAATTATTCATCTGAAAATAATAGGCCTACAGTATTTAGTAATTCTAAAGGATGACAAACGTTTGTGAAAAGGTTAATAGAAGGCATAGACCTATCAGATAATGTATGTTTCCTTAATTCATCTGAAAATAATAGGTCTTCAGTATTTAGTAGGCCTAATTCTAAAAGATGACAATAAACGTTGTTGAAAATGTTAATAGGAGGCATAGACCTATCAGATATTGTCTGTTTCCTTAATTTATCTGAAAATAATAGGTCTTCAGTATTTAGTAAGCCTAATTCTAAAAGATGACAATAAACGTTGTTGAAAATGTTAATAGGAGGCATAGACCTATCAGATATTGTCTGTTTCCTTAATTTATCTGAAAATAATAGGTCTTCAGTATTTAGTAGGCCCAATTCTAAAATATGACTGACAAACGTTGTTGAAAAGGTTTTAAAGGCATAAACCTATCAGATATTGTTTTTTTCTTTAATTCATATAAAAGTAATTGACCTACTATTTAGTAATTTTGAAATATGACAAACGTTGTTAAAAAGGTTAATAGAAGGCATCGACCTATAGTGAGGTCCTCATTATAATGGCAGTGTTTGATTAGCAATATCATTATTGATATCCTTGTCTATCTTTCAGCAAAGCGGATAGCACTTCTCTTTCTCGCTTTGCTCTGTTATTGTCGGATCGTCTTTTAACAATGTAGAATTAATAATTAATTAACAAAATATTTCATCTTGATTATGAAAATTCATTATGAAATCATTGAGAAATATAATTTCTTGCTTGATAAAATATAATTGGTTATTGTAAACCAGAATGAACAGTTAATATTACAAGAATAAAACTGAATCAGCCACCGTCTATAGAAGGCATTGATAAGATTTGAACAGTTTTGGGCTTTAAGCCTGTTGTTCCTTTCCCAATCATTTATGGTTGAGAATGATATTGTATCTATCAATGTATAAATAAATAAGACTGAGGATCGGCAATGTTGTTCTCCTATCTTTCTCCATTGCCATTATAACGTGGACCTCACTATATCAGATATTGTCTGTTTCCCTAATTCCGTTTTGTTCTCATTTTGAAAATTAAACTATTTCAAAAGAGTTGCATCATCTTTTGAGTTATCATCCATCTGAGGTCAATATGAGGTTTGTTTTGGCGTTAAGCTATAAACTTCATTGAGTGGTATTATCATGTAATGTATTTAAAATAAATAGAATGCATCGAATATTATAAATAGAATATCTCATTTCAAAGAATATCAATTTCAGGTAAATATTTATTCCAGTTAAAAAAATAATATTACTTGATAATTAAAAAAAAAAGTCAATAATACATTTTTCTAGATAGTCTGAGAAATCAAATATTGATTCATACAATAAATACATTATCAAAATGATAGGGAGAGAAAAATAAGATAACCTTGTGCTATTTCTCTTCCAAATTTAGATAAGGTGACACATAGTCCGAAATAGGTTGAGTCTTGTAGTTGTTCACTCGACAAAATGTTCAGTCCCTAATTATTCCACAAAGTAAATTTTTAAATTCAGATGCTTCAAAGCCAAACATGGAAGAGATACGTCACATCATTTTTACTAAAATAAGAAATATTTGCATATTGAAGAAATAATTCTGCAGGACCAAACAACAAACTTAATATTCTCAAATATGTCATGAAATAATCAATATCTTAGAAAATAAATCTTTTTAATTCCATTGATTTATTTGCTACTTATTGGGAAATGGTTCTCCCATAAGATTCTACCTCTACTAGGCGACCATATCTCAAAAATTAAAATTTTCCCTTAAAAATTGGTTCCATTCTGGTAACTTTATAGTATCCAAATAGATATACTTTAAAGAATGTCCCCATTAAAAAGCTTAAAAAACTATAAATCGATATCAGAATGAATTAAAGATAGGGAAATATCGACTATAAGCATAATACAGATAAATTGTTCAAAATTAAATTACACTCCTTGGTCTGTATTGAAAATCTTTGGTATACTATATTGTTTTTAAATGCGTGGTGTACAGCTATAAAAACCATCAAGACCTGACGCTCATGAAATTCTTGTCCTGAAAATATATGACTGACCAACCACAAGTCCTGCAAAACATAATATTATGTTTTGTTGAATACATTATATTGATTTAATGAGTTTACCTATTTTATTCAGATCACAAATGAATTTAATACATAATAATAATTATTTGTCAAAATATTTTAATACTAGGCATTTATCATTCTTTATTTTCAAGTTTTATTTAATTATTTCTCCCTTTACTACCTGAGAAGTTGTCTCTCAGACTGAATTCAATTTATATAATGTTATCCTGTACTGTATTAAATTTTGTTTGTTTGTATTATACATTTTTACTAATTTTATTATAAAAAACTTTAATCCCATATCAGTGAATGAAGTTTGTAAATAGTAATTATTACACGCAATAAGCAACTAATTACTTATACCCCAACACATATGATATATAGTGGGGTGTATATTTATTCATTGAAATTATCATTTATTCATTGTTGAACACCGCTGATTTATGTAGTTATATTATCAATATTCTAATGTTGCATTCAATCTTCATTGTAATTAATAAGTTTTCATAATATGTGAAATTTGTTGCATAATTGGCTGTTGTACTGTAATTTATTGTAGATTCGTGTATGAACCAGAATGTATTGTAACTGTATTTCAAATTTTTGATATATCAAAATGAATATTTGTTTAATGAATTATATTTTGTTCATGTTTATTCTATGAACTACTCCACTATCGTGTTTTTTTTTGAAAGTGTTTGCTAATTTTTTGTTGAAGTGTTTGCTAAACTTTTTGTTTCATACAGTTACTTTTTTCTCTTGCTAGCTCGTTGCTAGCGCACAAACTTTGTTTTGCTTGCAACGCCAATACTATAGATTAGATTATTATTTAGTTTCAATGATAGCTTTTGCAATTTTGTTAGTAAATTTCTAATGTATGAAACTGAATTTTGTTTTGTGAATTATTTATATGATTTGGCAATAAATTTGATTTGATTTGATTCAATATCAGATGGAAATAAATTGGAAGTTGCATTTGTTCAAATGCTAATTAATGAATAATTATTATTAAACGAAAATCCTAATTAAATGCTGTAAATCACCCCGAAGACTTCTGCTACTGCAAATATTGACAACCGGGTAAACAGTTAGATGGTTTTTTGTATAATTTTTGTATAGTAGTGCTCATCGAATTTTCATCTAGCTGTTTACCCTGTTGTCAATATTTGTAGTAGCAGAAGTCTTCGGGGTGATTTACAGCATTTAATTGGGATTTTCGTTAAAAAATAATTATAATTGATATCGAGTGACCTGGCTGGCTCAGGTCTGGTGTCAGAGCTTTCAGGTTGCAACTGATCAATTTCAGGGCCTCTGACATGACCTAACGACTGCTTTCTAGGCAGCCGGGACCTACATATTAACGTGTCGGATTGAATTTAATCTTTATACCTTGCTCTTACTGCGACTCTTGTCCCTGGCCCTTGACGAGGAGGTGGCCCCGCCCCCCATCACAGTCACCACCCTGGACTTGGCGCGTCGTTTCTTCTTCCTGGACCTGCCCCGCCCCTTCTCCTCGTCATCGCCTCCCGCCCCCTTGCCGCCTCCAACCACCGCCCCCGCAGCAGCCAGTGACGGGTCCTCGCGCACGAACGCCTTCAATCAAACGCAATAGGGTTTCAGTAATTTGGACACAGTTTCTATAAATATAGTTGAAATTTAAAATTTCATTAGTTTGAAATTTATATTGGTTATATATTCAAATCAAATAGCTTTTTATTCACAAAAACATAATACAAATTAATAAAATTATTCAAACATTTAACAGTGAATACTCTCCTCAAAGACTTGCGAGTCTGTGAGTGGAGAGTGAGTCGTTTTTTTCATGTTTTGTACATATCAAACTATTATAATTGAATTTATTAACATTCTTCAGCAAATCAAAGAATATAAATCGCACACAATTAAACTCCATAGTTATAAGTATATATACAGACATATTTATAAAAAAGAATTATAGTACCCTTTAAAAATAAATAAAATATTGAAAAACAAGAATACAAATTGTAACGTAACTTGTTAATTGTAAATTGTTACGTTACAATTTGTATTCTTGTCTTTTATATTTTATTTATTTTCAAATGGTAATATAATTCTTCTCCATAATTATACAAGAAAGTAGCCCTGAATTCATACATTAAAAAAATACAGATATATATATATATATATATATATATATATATATATATATATAATATATATATATATATATATGGAAATAGCAGTAGCTAAAAATAAAGGCTATGGTCTTCATTACTCATTAGAAATGGCAAATGCACTATGAGTTCAATTTCTGAATGTAAAGGCGGATTAAATCAGTGCTGCTCTGCAGCATCCCTGCCAATTTGCAATAACTGTGGCGAATCATCATATATGATCCATATATTTGCAACCTGTGATTAACAACCTGTTTTCAACTGGAACTAGTTTGTTTAATAATATTGTTGGCCTATCAGTTTATTTAATATTTTCTCAATTCAATTTTGTCATCCCAACATTAAAACATCTAATCATTTATCCAGTTTTATTTAATCAATTTTATGATAGGAAATCGACAACTTAAATTTCCTATAATGGTGACCCCGATGTAACCATCTAATCAAATGTTGCCTGAAGGTGTTAATAATGGAGTTTTCTGGCTGTTTTATTATTTATTATCATTTAGTTTCAATGATTGAATATTGTTGGTGTTACCTCGTAGAGGAACTCGTGACACGCCTCGCCGGCACAGAACTCCTCGCCGCACTCCTTGCAAGACACGACACGTGTCTCGACTATGCCCGCCTTTGACTTCATCTTGCGCACAAAGTCGGTGGCGCTGATTCGCTTCTCACGCTCCTCTGTCTGCAGTCGCAGCTTGCCCAGTTCTACCAACCTATCACATAACATAAAAACATAATCATATTAATGTAACAAACAAAACCTACTCTAGAACATGGTACGCCATAGTGGAGTAGGTCAATTTCCTCACAGAAAACAATAAACATGTAGAAGACATATTATAAGAAATTTCTGAAACTAAAATAGTGTCTTTTGAGAACCTAAATTCTTGGACTTAGGATTTGGACAATCAATTAAATTCTCCTGGAGAGAATGAGAATGTACCCCCAAACGAAAACATTACTGGAAATTGAAAGAAAATCTCAAGAAACAGTTAACACTATGACAGCTGGGATTAGAATGATCGCTCTCCTAGTTTTCAGAGGCTTTCAGACTGATCAATGTTCTACCATAAAACTTTAAAATATTTACCCGATCGCCTGTGAATTTCTCTTCGCCCACTCTCTTTCTCCTCAGTAAATAAGGAAGGTGATACGTTCAAGCAAGAAGGAAACTAGGAGAGAAAAGTTATTTCCCTTTTGCAAGTTTAGAATTATGGGATTGATTCAGCATACTTCTGGCGTCTAGATCTGTCTTGAGAATAGATAATTCCAAGTGGGATCGTGGGAATCAAGGACTTTAATAAGATGCTGATCATAATTATAACGATTTTAGAAATGCTGGCTAAGTTGCCAATGAACAAGAATAAATTTACTATCTTTATGGGAACTGAAAATTACTTACTTAAGATAGAATAAATTCCATTTAATAACTCAAAATTTTGGTACACTAACTATCGTATGTAATATTGTAAACAATAAATTGATGTAGTAGTTTCAGTTCTATCTGGGGATGAATAAACATTTATTTATTCATCAATTTATTTACTTATTTATTTAAAAATGTGATTAACACACATAACATAATCTCAATAAAGTAGGTACAGTAAAACCATGTTGTATTGAATATCAATATTCATTTTATTCACCATATTAGGCTATAAAAGCAATATTAACAGGTTGGCCTTTTCCAAGTCAATTTATGTTATGGTGCACGTCACGTCTGTGGCGTAATTCCAGTGCTGCAAAAACATCTTTCATTTGGCAAAAACGAGCTATCAGAACAATTTGTAATATAAAAAATGAGGTATCCTATAGAACTTATTTTACAAATTTGAAAATAATGACTTTGGCATGTACCTTCATTTTCCAAAACTTGACTCATGACAAGGAATATTTAAATAATTTCACTTCCAATGATACTGTTCATACGAGACACAGGTATGATTTGGTAACACTGAGTGTTAGACTTAGCAAACCATTGAAAAGCCACAGTTATCTACAATGTAAACTGTATAACATTCTGCATTTGTGCATTAGATTGTTGCCGCTGAACATTTTTAAAAAACTATTGCCGGATGGCTTAAGGCTAGCGGATTTTACTCAACAGATGAGTACGGTATCTACATTGTAATATACTGTCTTTTCAACATTATTATTAACTTACCACTATTTAGCTATTTTAAAATACGGTAACTATTGCTGGATGGCTTAAGGTTAGATGATTTTACTCAACATATGAGTATCTACATTTCAATATATAAAGATATTGAAAGAAGCACTTTTCAACATTATTATTAACCTACCACTTGGGAATATTTATTAACAAGTAGTAGGCCTACAATAATTTTGAACACTTGTTGTTCATTGTTATTTCAGCACAGTATCATGTAATATTCGATTAATATTTTCACTTCCGTAACAGTAAATTAAAATTGTTCAGTTAAGTCCAGACGCGTTCAAGGTACCTATTAGGTTTCATCTTGAAAGTATAGATTACCCAAATTTTTTTATCTATTTATTTTTCATTCTTCATTGATTCATACAATAAGTACATCATTGAAATGATAGGGAGAGAAAAAATAACATTATTTATTTACCATTATTCATGCATTACCTGTTTATTTATTAACAGAAACACAAATAATAATAAAATGGAATAATCTGTCTATAATATAAATTTAGGTATATTCTGTGACAATGAAGAATATTTATTTCTATGATATGAAGTGGACAACAGGCTGAGACCAAATCTCTGTCTCTCTCCCACATTTTTATGAATATAATTTTTCAAATTATTACCAACAGTCCAACTTAGAATGGAAATCTTACAAGGTTTTATAATATAATTATAGTAAAATATTCATATGAATGAATCTATCTATATAATATAAAGCGAAATGGCACTCACTCACTGACTGACTCACTCACTCGCAGAACTAAAAGTCTACCGGACCAAAAACGTTCAAATTTGGTAGGTATGTTCAGTTGGCTCTTTAGAGGCGCACTAAGAACGGATTTGGAAAAATTTTCAAAGATACGCCCAAAATCAGCGTTTTTTCAGCGTTTTCTCAGCTTTATCGAGAACAAATGAACAGAAAATGTTCAAATTTACTACAGAAGCTTAGCTAGGGTGTAATAGTGTTGTGTTGGAAGGAATTTGAAATAACGACAAAGATACGCCCAAAATTAGCGGTTTTTTACGTTTTCTCATCAAGTAATAGACAGAGAATGTTCAAATTTGGTGATTGAATCGAGCGAGGAAGTTCTTCGACTTTCTGATGGAATGAAGCATGCTCAAATGAAAAATGCAGGCGAGAGAAGCGAGCTTGCTGATCTCATTTTTGGACGATCCAGTTGGGGTTCCAGGCTAGACGGATATGGCGAGCGAAGCGAGCCTGACAGCTAGTACCGGTATCTTATAAATCCATGTACACGGTGAGTAAAATTATTGAATGTTTCATCAATAGTTTTGAAGAGATTATTTGTGTATATATTGTGAGGTCTACGTTATAATGGCAGTGTTTGATTAGCAATGGTATTGCTATCCTTGCCTATCATTCAACAAAGCGGATATATAGCGCCATTATCTCTTTCTCGCTTTGCTCTGTTGCCAGAGGTCTTTTAACTATGTAGAATTAACAATGGTAATAAATTAACAACCTATTTCATCTTAGATATGAAGTTATTGAAAAATATATTTCTGAAAAAAATAATATAACTGATTATTTTAAACGAAGATGAACAATTGATATTACATTAATAAAATACCTGTATCAGCTACCGTTAAGAAGGCATTGACTAGACAGTGAGGATCGGCAACGTTGTTCTCCTATCTTTCTCCACTATGCCATTATAACGTGGACCTCACCATAGCAACGAAAGAAACAATATAATAAATAAATGTTGACCCACCTGGAGAAAAATTCATCCTCCAATTTGTTCTTGGGTCTGAGTGTTGTGAGCATTTTCCAAGGAATGTTGACAGAGCTGAGGTCCTCCAAGCGAACTCCCCGCATCTCAGCTGGCACCGGGTCAACAAATTGGTATTCGCGAATGCTCGGAGGTTTCAGCTCCCGTTTCGGTGTTTTAAAAGTGAAATCTTTCTCACGGATCTTGATGTCTTCTGGCTTTATCTTATAACAAAAACATTATAATGGTTGATAGAAGTAATATGCAAACTAAAATATGAATGTCATTTACTCATTTACTAGCCGTCAGGCTCGCTTCGCTCGCCATATCCGTCTAGCCAGGGGGCTCCGCCCCCTGGACCCCTGACTGGATCGTCCAAGAATGAGATCAGCAGGCTCGCTTCGCTCGCCTGCATTATTCATTTGGGCATTTTTATCATATGTTAGGACAATCCAGTCGGGGGTCCAGACTAAACGGCTGGCTAAACGGATATGGCGAGCGAAGCGAGCCTGACTGCTAGTAATATAATATTCCCAGGATTGAAGTAGCAGTGCCCAATCATTTTTTCCGTGATAAATGCATTTAAATCTTCAACTTGGTGCCAACCTAACAAAGTCAACTCAACTTAAGCCAACCTGACAAAATTATTAATTTAGTTGCCAGTTAACAACTGTTTCGAAGAGGTACTCTATCTAGATTATAGTTCTATAGTAACATATGATATGGAAATTTCAATTATAATTAAGAGATTGGGAGAAGAAGAATATACATGCTAAAAGACGAACTTTAAACCCTTAAAAACAACCCTTTTAGAGTTAAAATATTGCCAAAAGATTTCTTAGTGCGCCTCTAAAGGGCCAACTGAACATACCTACCAAATTTGAACGTTTTTGGTCCGGTAGATTTTTTGTTATGCGAGTGAGTGAGTGAGTCAGTCAGTCAATTAGTGAGTGAGTGCCATTTCGCTTTTATATATATAGATTCTTACAAAATATAATATATATCGGGTGTTTCAAAAAAAGAATGACCCAATTTGTGGAGTGATCCGTGGTCTAGTGGATAGAGTGCTTGCGTAGCAGCATAGAGATCCCGGGTTCAAACCCTGCTCTCAATACCAATTTTTTTTAACCAGATCACTTCCGTGTTATCGGATGGGCACGTTAAACTGTCGGTCCCGGCTGAAGTATGACAGTCGTAAGGCCCATTGACGGCTTAAATTATATATTAAGGCGGTGGGACCTTCCCGCAAGGGACTCCCCACCAACAAAAGCCATACGAATTTAATTTTAACCCAATTGAAAACAGTAGCTCAGACACTTTTGAGGCTCGGACGACATTCTAGACGGTAGCCGCAAATTCATCCCAGACTGTTCGCAAGATGTCTTCTCGGACTGTAGCTTCTGCATCAGTTATCCTGGTTTTTAGCTCCTCAATATCAAGTGCTAAGAGAGGAACAACGTTGAAGATCGTGTTTATGTTTCTACCTTAACACTTGATATTGATGAGCTGAAAGCCAGGATAACTGATGCAGTAGCTACAGTCCGAGAAGACATCTTGCGAACAGTCTGGGATGAATTCGGCTACCGTCTAGATGTCGTCCGAGCCTCAAAAGGAGGAGGCATAGAACACTTATAATACATCATCATAAACTTGATAGCTCTGTCAGTAATTTTATGTAAAATTGGTTTGTGTACATCACTTTGTTAAATAAATATAACTGTTTAAAATTGGATTATTCATAATAATTTGATTGTATGGTTTCTATGACAATATCAAAGTCTTATTCTTTCAATTATATGGATTATTCTTTTTGAAACACCCGGTAATAAATAGGCTAATTATAGGTACGGGCATAACTTTTTACTCTACTGACTTTTGATTGCCTATTCATATTTGTTTTAATTTTTTTGGCTTTTTCTTTCAGCAGTAAATTGATTAAGTTTATTGAAAAACACTTATTTTCAAAGACTTATTATTCAATACCGGTATTGAACTCTCATATTCATTACATTTCATTGTCATGTTCTGTTTCTATCTTTTTTTATTATCTATGCATATTTTGTATTGTATTTGTATTTTCTGCTAACGACGTGGTTAAGTGGTAGAGTAAAATAAAATTGAATTTTATAAAATATTCACATGAATACATGGACTTCGTCATTGATTTAACCTAAAGTAAGTTAAAACAATTACAAAAACACTAAGATCAGTATCTGTACAATACAATAAAATATGAATCGCATAAAACGATTCCAATCTAATAGCCATGTACGTTGTACAAACATTCATCAATTAACACTGCTTTCAATATATTTCTAAATTGTGTTTATGTGAGTACTTTCAAGTTAATTAAAACTGGTGTGGAGTTATATAATTTGATAGAAGTGCCAGTTTCTTTGTCATTTAGTATGACTGTACAACGAAATTCTAAGTTTGGGTCTTTTTCTTGTATTCAGACTATGGAAGCTATTATTAGAATCATACTTATTCAAATTGCTTTTTACATAAATATTTTTAAGACATATATAACGACGATGGCAATGTCAAGATACCTTGGTGAATGAAATAAAAGGTCCACTTTTGTGCATTATTATTATGGTACCGTACCGTAGCTTGCATATAGTGGACATATACTATATCTATCCTAGAGTGGACATTACTGTCCAAACTTCGCCACTTTAACAAATAAAGAAGTCAACTATTCTATTCTAATAATCGAATATGGTTTTTAAATACCTTTTCAGGCCTCGTTCGGAATTCAGGCACTTTTTCCAGAAGTTTCTTCAACTCTTCTTTGCTATTCGCTGTACATTTCGATAAATCCAAAATTGGAGCGACTTCTTTCTTTTTGGAGAGAAAATCGTCAAGCTTGATAGCCATTTTTGCTGAACAAGAAACACACAAATTGATCATTTAGGGTACTTGAGTATTAAACGGAGGCCACCTAACCTACAGAAATATTTCGTACGGGATACCATAAATAACTACATAATTGGAAAGAACACACTTTAATAGATTAACAGGTGAAGTTTAGAATTAATCCGACGCCTGGTTCTGACGTTGTGCAACCCAGAACGCAGCAATGTCGGTCAGGATGGAGTTGAAAGCGTCGCCGCCGCTAGCAGTCACATCTGATCGCCACACGTATTCTACCAAATAGCTATCCAAATGATGGCGCGCAGTTCCTCGCTGCCTTTTATTTCTCCACTTTGCACTGCCCCACATTCGCTCGACATATTGCGTACTAGCCCCAGTGTCAGGGTCCACGAAGTTGTATTTGTGGTTTACCGTGAAATGACAGGGGATGACAGGGAATGGCGCGCGCTCCGGTCAACGACCCTGACCTTGGCCTACTTGGAGGGGATTTTGCGAGTAGACACATGACCCATCTGATAACGCTCGACTCACAACAATACTAGAATAGTTCTACTACAACATCTATAACAATTTAACCTTCTATAAGTGCCGCGGCGCGTTTCGTAATAGTGGCCTCCGTTTAATACTCAAGTACCTCATTTAGATTATTTTTATTATAATAAATTTTAGCCTATTAATTGTTATTCTTACATACAATTACAATACTGGGAATAAAGATAAAGAAACTCAATCCTTAGAGATTCTATTAGATTGAACGGAAATTGACAAACACTCATGCTCATCATGTGTTTGATAAGTTAAGTTCAATCTAATGAAATCTATAAGGATGGAAAAATGAACATTTTGTTAATAACTTTGGTGTAAACGCAGCTTCAAACTGTGTTTTTTCAATGAATGAATTTTCATAGTACCATATTATACTACTGAAGTTCAACAAAAGAAGTTCAACTATAGTGAGGTTCACGTTATAATGACATTGGATAAAGATAGGAAAACAGCGTTGCCATTTGTCTGCCTTGATTAATTATATTTCTAAATTGTTAAAAACGGATTTGGCAACGTTGTGGAGCTAGAAAAGGATAGTGCTATCCATCTTGTCGAATAATAGACAAGGATAGCAACACCAATGTTAATCAAATACTGCCATTATAACGTGGACCTCAGTATAAATAAGTTTATCTGATACCTACTAACGGATAGCCTACTGGTATATATAATAAAAAAATTGTAGCTAATTAAGCTTTACATCAGAGATATATTATATGTTAATAATATTCAATAAAATCCACATCAGGTTTTGAGGTTTACTTACAGACTGAGTTTGAAATCGGCAGTCAACCCGGTTAATTCTTTCAGTTAGCTTATTTATTGCTCTTATAACTGGTGTGTTAAGATGTAACAAACAATACCTTACCTACCTTACCTCCTTACCTACGATAGTTTAGATGAGGACTCTCTTGCTCTTGTAACTACTAGTGTGTCACGGTATAGATGTAAAAAACAGTACCCCTTTTCTTACCTACGGTGTAGTTTAGATGATAACTTTCTTGCTCTTGTAACTACTAGTGTGTTATAGATATAACAAACAATACTCTCCTTGCCTACGGTAGTTTAGATGGGGAAGCTAGAAACATTATTTTAACAAAGCAATTCCAACTCCAACCACACCAGTTGCTGAGTTGATCTGTATTGATCAAACTTGGAGACAGCTTGGCACGGAAGTATAAAGTAGTATAACATAAACGGCTGTCAATTGCTGGTCTCTCCCAGCTAAAATGATTTGTCCTTATCCCTTATTCATACAAAATAGGGCTATTATCATAAAATAGAATGATAGTACACTTCGAAATTAATAAAATAATAGATTGAGAATGCAAAATTATTAATTTCAAAGGGTACTATGGGTAGTACCCATTAGGGTATAAGGGTATATTTCCCATATTACACATAAGGGTATAAGGCCATTTCATAAGCGTATATAATTGTTTTTTTTTTGACAAGACAGACAAAAGATATATATTTAAGAAAATGCAGTTTACAAAGTAATAATCTTATGTACGGTACTCATTTTCAATATAAAACAACAACAAAAAAATACAACTCATGAATACACTGATAGACTTAAATCTGAGCCAAATAAATCTTTGGAAAATGGTCTGCATGGGCAAAACATAACTGTGCGCAAACCAGAGTTGCATATTAAAAGTTTGATAGAGAGAAAGGAAACACTAATTTTGATGCATTCAGGATCTTATTTAAAATAATTATTACATACAGTTGATTATTGGATAGCTCAAAAAATAATAAAAAATTTCAACTAGTGTAATGGTTAAATGAAATTTGAATTTAAAATTTATAAATAAAAGAAAGTAGCCAATAATTCATACATTTTAGGAAATTGGCCTAATATTTTTCCTATGTCTGAACCAGCATGTTACTCCCTATAGTAAAAATGTATCTCTCTTTCCTGTGAACCACAAAAATGATTCAAATTTCAAATAAAAACATAAATATTCTTGTGTTGAGTAATTCTTATGCACGACAGTCATAATTTATGAATAAATAGCCTACCTTAGAACTATAGTACCCTTTGAAATTGATAAAATAATAGACTAAAGTTTTATAACCTGACGATGGTGTGAACACTGAAACTAGTTGTTATAATTTGTATTTTCAATCTATTATTTTATTAATTTAAAAGGGTACTATAATAAATATTCTATAAATAAAAGAAAGTAGTCCTATAAATTCATACATTCTAGCCTACCATAGACCAAACTGTGTGTGAGAACGGAATATTAACTCGAATTTATAATTTGATTTTAATCATTTTATTAATTACTCTTCTAACATTCACCTTTCATACACCTCTGATTTCTAATTACAGTACCTAGTATTTTTTTATTGTTTATGCTATTTTATTGCATGTGTTCATTTGTATCTTTTTATCTTCTCTTTGTATACTGTATTGTGAGTGTGAAGTAAATACATTTATGTGTGTGAAATGAATAAATAATGTTTTTTAGTTAGCGGATGTCTGCAGGTCATAGAGATTCTACCATTCTACCTATAGTTTCCGAATTATGTGCAATCGGAGAATATTATCATCTATGGGTTTATGGATTTTATTGCTTTGGCTTCATTTATAATTTATGGGTTTATTGGATTTATGGGATTCTATTGCTTTGGCTTCATACTAATAATTTGTGAATTTCATAAAACCATGATGAATTTGATGACTGTCATCTATATAGGCTTTAAGAATCACTGCTTTGTGTAGTATAGAATAAGATAATCATACTTCTTAGTATAACAAGTGAATATAATCATTTTTTACTTTAATAGTAGAAATATTTTCCAGCTACCAAACTTTAAAATAATCATCCATTTACTAAATACTTTGTTGATGGTAGCAATAGGACTATAAATATTTTAGATTGGCTAAATCTCATTTAAAATGCGATCTGTAGACCAAGAATCGGTTTCAAATTGATATAACCAATGGTTATCAATACCTATATTCAGAAAAATCTCAAATAAGTTGGCTACACATTTTAGGTAATATCTCAGAAATTGATAAAATACCTTTAATAACCATTGACTAGATAATTTCTTAGTGGTACCAATATATTTTAAAATAATCAAATCCAATGTAAAAATGATTTAGAACCGGTTACAAAATTTTTCATTTTCTCAATCGATAAATTATTCTATTTTTGAATTACCCGGCTTTATAGCCTATGCCATTAGAATAGATATTGAGGTAGCATAGAGAATAGTTCACCTTTTCTCCACTAGAGTAAAAACAGAAAACTTTCAAAATTTGCATCAACTAACCTAAAAGAACATTCTATTTCTGTGTGACTGTGACTGACTGGTAAAATTTTCCATACTTCGTCTATATTTTTAATTTGTGACAAAAGTATTTTAAACTGCTTTCATAAGATTCCATCGTGATTGAAAATTAAAATATGCCCTCATCCTATTCACTAAATTTAAAATTATAATAGTGTTACCGTAGCTCACGCTCAACAAAACGCCGAAGGTAATTTTTATATCTTCTAATATTTGACAGCAATTACTCAAATTTTTACTTCTATTTACTGGAAATTGTGAAATAAATTGAACATATTTCATTGAACACTGTTCAATTTTAGATAGTTGATGAGTTTTTTGATAACTACCAGTATGAGAACAAGCACCAACTAATGTAACAAGTTTGATTCGGTTTTCAAAAAGACTTTCTTGAAAAAAATTTCAAGTTTTGAGTTATTAACGATCGTATTCTATTATAATTATATAAGATGCTCTAATGTTACTCTTGTTAAATAGGCCTAGGTTTTTGATATGAAAAGAGTTAAGCTGCGTTTACACCAAAGCTATTAATAAAAGTTTTATTTCTCCGTCCTATAGATTCTATTAGATTGATTATGTTGTTTAATAAACATAACTTATCATACACACGATGAACGTAGGTATGTGTTTGTTAAGTTCCGTTCAATCTAATAGAATCTATAAGGACAGAAAATTTTGTTGATAACTTTGCGGTTAGCAGTTAGCTGCGGCAATTAAAAAAGCCAATTTTTTAATTTGTGATCGTATTCCATACAAAAGCATACATTAATTATTATAGGCCTATATTATTAAAACTATTGTAACTCATCTGTTGTTTGCTTCATTTTTTTCTTAGACTAGCGAGAATTTTATACCAGAAAAAACATTCCCAGAATTGACTTTTATATTTGACTTCTCTCAGTATGGAAGAACGACAAAAGGAGACAAAAGATGAGAAGGAGAAGGAGGAAAAGGAACAAGAAGCATTAATAATTGCCACTGCGGATACCCAACTAGTTTCGGAAATTACTGCAAGGTGAGGAAATAAAATACTATGCTCTTCTAAGATATTAATAGGCATATTTATGTTTTGTGTAGAATATTACTGGATCGTTTATGTCAAATCTTTTTTCTGACAATATCTTCAATCTTCAATCTTCATTTGTAGGACCATTAACCAGCCTGATGAGCTGGGTTGGTCAATACGTCAAAAATACAATATCACACAAAAGTTTTTGACAACACTGTCACGTCCAAAAAAATAAAACATAATGGCATAGATGGCTAAACACGGTGATGGCCACTAAATGTTAACTGTAGACTCCTGAAAATATTCACTCAAGGAGTAGTATGGTCTGGCACGCAGCCAGGACTTGAGTCTCCTCTTAAACTCACTGTCACTCAAATGACGCACAGATGGAGGTAGCATATTAAACATTTTAATAGCGATATTGGGATAACAGTTCTGAGCCTTACTTAGCCTACATCGAGGAACATTGACTTCGAGAGCATTTCGAAGTGAGTAGGCACTCTGCAACCCCCTCAAATTCACTGTCAGATTGGTATTCCTAATACCAACCAGGGAAGCAAAGATGAACTGGCTGAAAACTGTGAGAATCCCGAGTCTGGCGAAGAGTGGCCTACAGTGCTCCAGATGACCACTGGAAGACAATATCCGAACTGCCTTCTTCTGCAGCATAAGAATACTCTCACAGTGTGAAGAGTGTCCCCACAGCAGTATTCCATAAATATATTTACATATTTGTTTACTTCTTCATACTTTTCTCCTTAGTCATGACCAGATAATTACCTGGATTGACTGTGTCAGAAAGTGGACCTGACTTGGTCCTTGTCATAGGGTCGACATATAAACTATGTCAATAATATACACTTATTTACGTTTGTAAACTTAGTCAAACATATAAAAAATTTAAAAATAGTAATCTTTCAAATTTATCAAGATGGCCTTGTCTGTAGGCATCACATTTATCACTCGACGTTCAGCTGATGTTTTTAGTGGCCTCAAAGTATTCCTCCACTGAGTAGAATGGACTAATAATAATAATGATTTTGTTCATAGCACAGACATGCCGCCAGGGCATGTTCATAAGGAAACACATCAAGAGAAATAAAACCAAGTCCATAGACTTGAAGTCTATTGACTAAAGTGGTATTGACAATATCAAAGTCTTATTCTTTCAATCTATTGACTCTATTAATCAGTTCTTGATTTTTGCTCTGAAGCTCCTGTCAACCAAGTTCTTCCCACTGTCATGTAAAGCGTTGTAAATCCTCAGGGCTAGTACTGGAAAACAATCCTCCCTATTACTCAGCCTGCAGAAAGGGATGTCTATTTTCGATTTTCCTGTGGTGTTGCAGGAATTTCTGTCTTCTCATCTTGTGAGCAAGTGGAAATATCTCTTGCGTGCAACAGGGAGAGTCAGATATATTGATTGTATACCGTGAGTATTCTCAGCTTGATGAAGATTGGTCCAAGTAGCCCGCCGAGTCCAGGATTCTTAGAGCTTTCTTCTGCAGGAGCAGTACATCTTTACAACCTGGAGCATGTCCCCACAACTGAAGCACTACCTCCGTAAACAAAGCCATAGTGCATTCGTGTGACGTCAGCACAGGTAGGACTCCTGCACCAATAAAAACACTAGCTGATATAGCCTAGATCAGCTGAAATCAACGAATTTTTATTGGTGTATGAGTCCTAACTGTGCTGACGTCACACGAATGCACTACGGCTTTGTTTACGGTGGTAGTGACTGAAGTCTATAGTTGATATGGCTATGAAACATAGCAAAATACACCTCCTCCAGATGCTTCCTGGAGATTAATGGCTCCACTCATCACTCTGGCTAGTTTCAGACAGATGTTATGAATGTGGCTACTCCAGCTATTTCTTCCCACCTCACCTTGCTCAATAGACTGCCATATTCACTGTTATACTTTTAATATTTACAGCAAATCTGTAGATACAACACACTACTATAACTTATTATAGTCATCCAAATTACATTTCATTTCCCAATAATTCTTCAATTTATAATTTTAAAAGTTTGTTGATTAAGTCGCTATACTTTTAGCTATAGTGACGTCCACGTTAAGTGCGTACAGATATACGCGCCATGAACATGAGAAATTCACTTTTAATCAGCTGACTATATCAGTATTTTTACAGAAACGGTAAGATACAGATATAAAAAGCTTGGCATCAGCTGATTAAAAGTGAATTGCTCATGTTCGCGGCGCGTAAATCTGTACGCACCTTTATTATGGCAGTGGAGAAAGATAGGAGAAAAACGTTGCCGATCCTCTATCTTGTCAATGCCTTCTATGGAAGGTAGCTGATACCGTACAGGTTTATTGATGTAATATTAACGGTTCATTCTCGTTTAAAATAATCAATTATATTTTATTAAGCAAGAAATTATATTTTTCAATAATTTCATAATTAATATGAAATATTTTGTTAATTAATTATTAATTCTACATTGTTAAAAGACGATCTGGCAACAGAGCAAAGCGAGAAAGAGATAGTGCTATCCGCTTTGTTGAATAATAGACAAGGATTGTAATAACATTGCTAATCAAACACTGCCATTATAACGTGGACCTCACTATATCACTAATTGGTATGAAAGCTAAAATGTATTGTTATTTACTTGAATGAAGAAATCTATTTTAACAACATTGTTCAATTTATCCTAATTCTGTTTTTTTTCTTTTTTTTTGCAGTACTATGGATGCTGAGGAAAGCTTAGATTTATTGCTTCAGGATGACTCAGGTCAGTATAATGAAATTCAATTCAGCCTGTCAGCAGCCGTATTATTCATGCCAGTTTAAATTAACTCACTGTAAATGGATTTTTTTCTTCAGTTTCCAATCATTACTTTGAGCTATAGTGCTTTGGGACGGTAAGGCCCGCCGCAAAGTAGACCCACACTAATCCATGAAAAGCAACCCACGCCGTGGGATGTTTTGTAAAAACCATTGCTAGGCTTCTCCAGACATGCAATGGATAATCCACTTGTCAGTTGATTGATTATGAATAATTCTATAGCCTTAGGCTCGCCACAAAGTAGACCCACGCCAATCCACGAAAAGCAACCCACGCCATGGTATGTTCTGTAAACCATTGATAGGTTTTTCCAGACATCTGTGTAATACATACAATGAATAATCCACTTGTCAGCTGATTATATATATGCGTATGGCGTGAGAGAAGAAAAGAAACATGAATAACATTATTTAAATCTGTATTAAGTGTATATACAGTTATTTAAACTGTATGAAGTGCTGTCATAATAATAATAAAATAAAACAATATTATGAGACTGTCATGCTTGCCAGTCGAATGGCTCTGTCAAAATGTAATAACATAGAAAAAAAAAAGTTATTGGGTTCAAGTACCCTTCACAGAAAATGAAACTCCATATTTCAAATGTCAATCTCCAGGTCAGTCAGCCACTATAGCTTCTCTGGTGAGAGTGAGGAGGTCCACCGCCCCTGTTGGAAATCTGTACATTGGACACTGATTGTCAGCTGATTGATTAGGAATAATTCTAAAGCAATGGTTTACAAAACATCCCACGGCGTGGGTTGCTTTTCGTAGATTATGGTCTACTTTGCGGCTGGCCTAATAGTAGATCCCAATCAAAGAGTGCAGCTACTCAAAATATATTTTCCTCACATATCAAGTGCCAGTGTAAACAAAATTCCTCTTGAAACTGGATTAAATCCATATCAGCTCTCGCTTGTTATAATGTGATTCATTCTCAGTTCGAGCAACCAGCTGATTCAATTCAGTTTAAGCCTTGCATTTCTTTATCCATTACAAACTGCTATGTGTTTCATCAAGTTTCAACACTGAAATTACGACTTGTAGACTATAATAAATAAACTAATATTGTCGGCAATTCGTCATTTAAGTTAAAGCTTTTAAGCCTGGTTTTCATTAGTAGAGTTAGTGGTAGAGTTCCCTGGGCAAGTACTGACTATCTTGTGAACTCTCCCAATGTGAGCGTTCATGGTAGAGTACTATTTTTTAGTAGAGTAGAGTGGGATAGCATCGTGGGATAGTACTCTACCACTTGCCTTCCCCCACCACCGCTTCTCACTCTACTCTACCACCACTATGCTGATGAAAACAGTCTAGAGCTAGTAGAGTAGAGTTGTGCTGTAGGCTATCAAGTTTAAGAAGTATTGTTATTTTATTACCATTAAAAAGTGTTAATAAGAGTTCAAGTGTTAATTTATTAAAAAGTATTGACATTTTAATGTTAGCTCTGTTCACTAGACAACACACTTCACCTACTATTCTTAATTATGGTGACTACAGTTACTCGACCAAGTAAGTAGAGTAGAGTTAGCTCAGTAGAGTTGGTATGCCAGTTACTCGACCAGTAATTCTACTAGTGAAAACCAGGCTTTACTGTTTAAAGGACCCTAAAATTTCAAAGCCCAAAAAAGAACACGTTTCCTTTTTCACATTGGAAAGCCACAATTTCACACAATCTGGCAGCGCCTATATTTTGTAGGGTAGAGGCTCAACTTTTATTCAAATTATGATAGTTATAACGGGTTCTTGATGTTTTTGTCTCAACTTCTTTTGAGGATGATGCTCATAGAAACTCTAGGCTTGTTCCTAGATATGTCACAACGAGACAAGATGAAATTGGTTATGAGACAGATAATGGTGATATTTTCACTGGTTCGTGATGTTTTTTGTCTCACCTTTTGAGGATGATGCTCATAGCAGCTCCAGGCTTGTGCCTAGATACGTCACAACGAGACAACGGACAAGATGAAATGGGTTATGAGACAGATATGGTGATATTTTTACTGGTTCGTGATGTTTTTTGTCTCACCTTTTGAGGATGATGCTCACAGCGGCTCCAGGCTTGTGCCTAGATACGTCACAACGAGACAACGGACAAGATGAAATTGGTTATGAGACAGATAATGGTGATATTTTTACTGGTTCGTGATGTTTTTTGTCTCACCTTTTGAGGATGATGCTCACAACAGCTCTAGGCTTGTGCCTAGATACGTCACAACGAGACAACGGACAAGATGAAATGGGTTATGAGACAGAAATGATGATGATATTTGATCATGAATTTTTACATTACCAGGTCTGGAAAGATCCATGGCAAATATTTCATAATCAAATCAAATAATATTTTATTCACAGATTCAAAACACAGTACATGAATAAAAAATTATGAAACACTGAATTTTCCCCACATAGACAAGTCTGTGTGTGTGGGGAAAATTTAGTGTTTTATAATTTTTAAGTTATAGTTTATAATTCAGTGTTTTCATAGACAAGTCTGTGTGTGGGGAAAGAGTTCTAATGAAACATAACCTTGTACTAAAAAGAAAATAATAAATATTAACAATATAACTTATTATTATAATTATAATCAAGAATATAACAAATGAAGATGTGTGGTTTCTACATGAAACTGCAGTAACATACTGTATTAACGTCTAATAATGTGGATGTGACGTGACAAAATAAAACTATGATTTTTCAATTAATAAAATAACAATTTGATATTAGTAACAGATCAAATACAGTCAAAATAAATTATTATGAATGAGAGGTGAGTGGAGCTACAGCTTTTGTGTGGGTTCCGAACCATGTTGATTTTATGTTGAACTGATTGTTGATGTAGAAATTTTATGTTACTGTATTTTGTGTAAATTTGCAGTGAGGGAGCCCTCGTTCAACGAAGGCAATTTTATGAGTCACAATTTGTTGACTTCGGCCTCCACCCCTATTTGTCCCGCATCGGCTGTTAAGAGGCTGCTGCATCTTTCCAATGATAGCAGCGAAGATAACAGGTAATCAATAAATAATGGTAAAAAATATTACTGGCCAATCGTAGGTACCGCATATTGTGGTAAACAATACAATCAAACACTTCCATTATAACGTGGACCTCACTATACAACAGTTATGAATAAACTTACAATAATATTATTATTATTGTAAGTTTATATCAATAAACGTTATAATGGAAGTGTTTGATTAGCAATGGTATTGCTATCCTTGTTTATCATCCAACAAAGCGGACAGCGCTATCTATTTCTCGCTTTGATCTGTTGCCATATCGTCTTTTAACAATGTAGAATTGATATTTAATCTTAATTATGAAAATTCATTATGATATTATTGAAAAATATAATTTCTTGCTTAATAAAATATAATTGATGACGAGAATGAAACCGTTAATATTACATCAATAAACCTGTATCAGCTACTGTCTATAGAAGGCATTGACAAGCCAGGATCGGCAACGTTGTTCTCCTTTCCTTCTCAACCGCCATTATAACGTGAACCTCACTATAGTTCCATGTGACATTAATATTGGGTCAAATTGGATGCGGTTTGCGCCAAAAATGTATATCATGTGGAGGTTTCTTTCTGCAATATTTCAATTAGGCCTATGCCAAAAAATTAGGAAGCCTCCATTGAGCAGTTTATTTTCCAGAATCATTATAATTCTGGCTCTTCAGCCAGCAATGTACAAAAACTGCTACTTAAAGCCTGGTTTTCATCAATAGAGTTAGTGGTCGAGTAACTGGCATACTAACTCTACCGAACAAACTCTACTCTACTTACTTGGTCGAGTTACTGCTTCCACTACAATTGAGAATAGTAGGTAATGTGTGTTGTCCAGTGAACAGAACTAACCTTAAAATGCCAATACGGAACTCTACTCTACTCTACTCTGACTCTACTAGCTCGAGACTGTTTTCATTAGCATAGTAGTGGTAGAGTAGAGTGAGAAGCGGTGGTGGGGGAAGGCAAGTGGTAGAGTACTATCCCACGATGCTATCCCACTCTACTCTACTGTAAACTAGTACTCTACTATGACTCTACTCTACCATGAACGTTTTAATTGGGAGAGTTCACAAGATAGTTTGTACTTGCCCAGGGAACTCTATCACTAACTAATAATGAAAACCAGGCTTTAATGATCTGTGGTGGTAGAGTGCTGAGACACATAAGGCATTTTCTCAGACGAGTCGGCATGGCAAGCCAGGGCAATAAACTCTCTGATTGGGTGATTTGGTTAGGGTATCGAGAATCAGCCAATCGGAGAGTTTCATGTCCTGTCGTGCCGTGCCGACTCTTCTGAAAAAACGTCTCGTGTGTCTCCGCCCTTATTGTAAAGTTTTTAGGATCTAAGGGCTGTAGGTGTAGAGGATTATTATTTTTGTACCTAAAATTTATAGGCCCTATATTTACTTACTATAGTGAGGTTCACGTTATAATGGCTGTGAAGAAAGATAGGAGAGAAACGTTGTCGATCCTCTGTCTTGTCTATGCCTTCTATAGACGGTAGCTCATACATGTTTATTGATGTAATATCAACTGTTCATTCTCGTTTTAAATAATTAATTTTATTTTATTAAGCAGGAAATTATATTTTTCAATAATTCCATAATGAAATTTCACAATTAAAATAAAATATTTTGTTAATTATTAATTCTACATTGTTAAAAGACGATCTGGCAACAGAGAAAAGCGAGAAAGAGATAGCGCTATCCACTTTGTCGGATGATAGAATAGAATATAATAGAATATCTTTAATAGCCTCAATAGTGCATTACAATTTGACATATAGGCCAGTCAACACAATACAATACAGCACAATAAAAACTGCCAATAAAACACTACAATAAACAGTCACAGTACATTGGACTCAAATTCAAATATACATAATATCAAGATAGACGAGGATAGCAATACCATTGCTAATCAAACACTGCCATTATAACGTGGACCTCAATATAGAATCGCAGAACATGTAGCATGTGAGTAGCACATAGCCCCTATATAATTGACCGAGCGAAGTGAGGTCTAAGATTCAAATCGACGATTTGGCATTTCTGTTTAAATGTTCTAATGTTTATATGTTGCACATTTACGGCGCAACGCGGTGATAGATTTTCATGAAATTTGACAGGTATGTTCCTTTTTTAATTGCGCGTCGACGTATATACAAGGTTTTTGGAAATTTTTCATTTCAAGGATAATATAAAAGGAAAAAGGAGCCTCCTTCATACGCCAATATTAGAGTAAAAATCAGACTATAGAATTATTCATCATAAATCAGCTGACAAGTGATTACACAGATGTGTGGAGAAGCCAGTCTATTGCTGTATTTCCATACAGCATGACGGTCTATAGTTTCAATCAGGTACTTGTGGATGAGAATACTGCGTGAGGTCTACTGTTCACAGAACTACTAGTATTTATAAATATTAAATAAAATAAATGTGAAAGGTTCAACTAGATTACGGTTGATTGTTTCAGAACCCCTCCGAAAAAGCTTCGCACCGAAATGATTCCGAAATTGGCGGTGGTCGACGCAAACCAAGATAGTGATGGGGGATCTGACTCCTGGAAGAGTCACGACGAAAATCGGCTCATGAATCATCCATCTGACGCCCACCAAAAAGGTAACGTTGCAAAATGTGACAGCTTTATTTAAAAGCATGCCACCCGCCTGACGCCTATTAAAAAAGGAACTCTGCTTTATCCTATTTTGATCACCCGGTTGACGCCCTCCTAAGATGTGACAGCTTCATCTAAAAAGTTATCAACATTCAAAGTTAGTCGACAGAAGGTTGGTCACTCATCTATAGTATTTTAGTTGAAATGCAATTGGAGTTGGGAAACTGCAGTCGTGATGTAGGCTGTAGTAAATAGTAGGCAGAATATCGCATTCTTGAAAATCATACGGTGACGTATAGTCAAATTATATAACACAAACATTTTCTGACATGCAAGATTTCTGTTTCTGCTTTACAATAATTATCAAAACATTTGAATAATACAAGTATTTTGCCATATAAAAGCAAAAACCCCACCTCCTAACCTTCCCTTTCAAACCCTTAAGGTTTCTTCATCTTCTAGGTCGTGTTTATATTTTGTAGTTTGGCTATACATCAGCTTGTGAACTTCGGGGATGAGATATTTTGATTCTCGTAGAACATGTGCTCGATACCAGCATATGTTCAGTGCATTTATATGAATGAAATTCTTCGGATTTATTGGGATCGGTTTATCGGATTATTGCAATGCATTGGTTTATCAAGATTTTTTATGGGTTTATCTGAAATTATAATAGTATAACGTTGTCTACTAACGCTTTTCCAGCTTATTAACTTTTTCGTGTCACGTTTTTAGATTCTTGAAAAAACTTTCAACTTAACTTTATTCATACAAGTTGAATGAACTTGAAATATTTAACAACATCATTAGAATCAGTGATTCAATCGCTATAAGTATGGAGAATTTTTAAGTTCTAGATCAAACGACGATGTATTTGAAGATACAGTGAATAAACTGTATGCTCAGTATGGTTACTCTATCACTTTTTTACTACAAGTGACGTCACGATGGCGTTCCCCCTACCACTTCGAATCTTTCACCTGTGAGTGATCAACCTTCTGTCTACTAACGTTGATCAACATTAACATCACCCGTCTGACGCCCTTCCAAAACTAAATCAAAATTGTCATCAGCCGCCCTTAAAAAAAGTAACACTGTATTCATCCACTACCTCCGTAAACAAAGCCGTAGTGCATTCGTGTGACGTCAGCACACGTAGGGCTCCTACACCAATGAAAACACTACCTGATATCAATCAATCAATCAATCAAATTATTTATTGTCACACAGCATTAAAATGTTACAACAACGTCATTCTGCTGATATATACGTCAGCTGATATAGATCAGCTGAAATCAACGATTTTTTATTGGTGTAGAAGCCCTACCTGTGCTAACGTCACAAGAATGCATTAAGGTTTTGTTTACGGAGGTAGTGATTCATCCCAAACCAGTCATTAACATTACTAGTAGTTCTGTGAACAGTAGACCTCGCGCAGTTATACCACAGCCTCCTCTTATATTGTCCATCAGAGTAAATCCTGTCTGTATGTCATGTCGGCGAGATATCGTTGTGAAAACATCTTGGGGCTGTAAGGGTTGGTATATCAAAAATGCTGACATCAAAAGCTAATCTCCTTCAAGACATACTGGCAACAGGTCAGCCCGAGTTGAAAGCAGAGAAAGGTCGAGAGAAAGTACTATGTTACTTTCAGTTATTACGAGTAATATTGCATGCGTCACGTCAGATGATTTTTCACTAAGTTACATTGAGATATTAAATTGAATGAAATTAATAATCCACTCGACAGCTGATTTATGATGAATAATTCTTAGAGCTTGCTCACATGACCATTATTATTCATTTGGATCCTCGGACCATTATTATTCATTTTATATGTTAACGATTCACCACAAATAATAACAAGTGGTAAGGTTTTGATGTATGCTGACGACACATCCTACATTTGTAGTGCAAAGGATGCAGAAAAATTAGAATTAGATACTTTTGTCAATGTACATGCCATAGCCCAATTCCTCAGTCAACATAACCTCAAAGTGAACGAAACTAAAACGCAGTTCTTGCAGTTCAAACATAGAAATAATTATAGAGATCTTGAAGAGATAAACGTTCAAATAAATGGAGTGAATGTTGAACAACCTCTGTCTGTGAAATTTCTAGGTGTCGTGCTGGACCAGAACTTGTCTTGGGATAACTATATTGATCATTTGTGCTGTAAAATATCATCTGGAGTGTTTGCACTCAGGCAGATTTCAAGATTAAGTACTGGTAACACTATCTTAACCCTTTGCGGTCGGTTGGCCAGTTGTACTGGCCACATTAGTTTCATATGCAGCCCGGAAATATTTCAATCTGAGTTGTCTCCGATGCTCGCATGGCCAGTGCTACTGGCCAGCTCCTTCTCACTGTCAGCTCGACAGCCATATTGATAGTTCCCTCCCACCAACTCGGAATTATTTTTACTCCATTCTACAGGTTTTTTCAGAGTGTATTTCAAATTGAAAAACATAAATGAATTTAACTAAAAGTATTCTTTTATCTACATACACATATATTTAAGATGATGAATTTAATGGAATATATATTTAAAAGTTGAACATATTAATAAATCTCGCATAATCATTCTTGAAATCTTCTTCTTTTTCAGCTGTGAATCAATTCAGTCAAGTCCAATCAAGTTTCAGTCCAATTTAAATTTGTTGTTACAATTATATTTTTCAAAACCTCACCTACATGTAGTCCGGGATTTTTTGAACACGTTTTACAAAAAAAAACTGTTCTTTTTCTCTCTTTTCCTGGCCGTCTATCACTGCAAACAGCACAGTCTCTGGTCTTGCCGTCTGGTAGTTGATAGAGCAGATGCAATTTGCCACTAAGTCTCTCATCATCCACTAATTGAGACGATCTTCCTCGTTTTTTCAAATTTCTTACATCGAATTATTTGAATCTACATCGCTGTCATGCTCAGAATCAACTATCAGATGAACTTCGTCACAATCCTCTTTTAAGTAGTCTCGTATTTCATTGGATCCTAAAATATTCTCCTTATCCACTTAAACGACATGAACAACTCGAAATTGGTAAAGAAAATAATATAAGATATGAGAATCAAAAGTAACCATATTCACTTTAAAAACTCTCTATCATATGTAAACAATGTACAGTTGACATGAGAATGAGACTGAGACAGCTGTGGACAATATGCCATCTGTTGTTATTATTTTCACTACTTTATTCACTATAAAGTTGGCAGAAGTATTCTATTTAGTTAGAGAAATACTCAGTAGATCTCACCACTGAACAGAACAGACAGCAGTGTGAAAATATATATGTATTATGCAACATATTGTTGGCCAGTGGTGCTGGCCAGCCGAGCGTTCGATGACTTTTATGTTGGCCAGTCCCACTGGCCATCTGATCGGCTGGGACAACCCAGTTGAAATAAATCTGAGTTGCTACGCAAAATGGTCTGGTCAGTACAGCTGGCCACCCGACTGACAAAGACAACTTATAGCTTAGTTTTAAGATCGCAAAGGGTTAACATGTACAGTATATCATGCCCTCATAATGTCACATATTCGGTATGCAATATTGGTTTGGGGGGGCTCCAGTCTCAAAAATTTAGATAGAATCTTTAGAATGCAAAAGAGAGCTGTGAGAGCGATTAAAGGTCTTAAGCCATTAGAGTCCTGCAGAGAGTATTTTAAAGATCTAGGACTACTAACTGTGCCTGCACTGTACATTTTCGAAGTGATCATGTATATAAGAGATAAAAAAATTATAAGAAACTGTGACATACATAATTATGACACTAGAAATAAGAGTAAATTTTCACAGGACAGCTCAGTATGAAATAAGCCTTCTTATATGGGTATGAAATTTATGAGTAAACTGCCGTCAGCTTTGAGAGAAAATGAGAATACGGATATTTTCAAAAAGCTATTGAGAAAATATTTAGCAAACGGGGTTTACTACAGTATTCAAGAATTTATGGATGGAGAATGAGGCTTTTGGGAGGATTAAATTGCAATGTACATTGTGGAATGTGATGTATATAATATATGTTTATATGTATTCCTTTATTTTTTTGACAAATAGTCCTTGACGATTTCCTATACTCTTTAAAGAGTCTCCAGGGAGAAAATTTAATCAAATCAAATCAAATGACAGCGATTTACGCTCGGTTGTCACACGGTTGACCAACCGAGCGGTTGCCAGGTATAGGGAAAGACATGTGCCGTACACATGCAACGCTCGGTTTGAGCAGTCGCCGGCGAATCGCAGCGGTTGTAGTCTCCAGTCCAACCGCTCGGTTGTCGGGCGGTTCGATATACTAGAGCAGGCATGAGAGAGCGTACACATGTCTTAAGTCAACCGAGCGGTTTTTAGCAGAGCATTTCACATAGAGCACATTCTATTACAATTTTCAGTTCAGTTAGTTCGTTAGTTCAGTTTAAGTTAGTTTTCGCCCCACTTGGATGTAATGAGCTGGTTTTCGTGCGTCATATGGAGGCCGAAAATGATTGTTTTCTGACCAGGCCGGTAAAAGTTTTACGGCCCTAGGGCTGTAAAATAACCTTGAAGTCAGCTGATTCTGATTTGATGTGAACGTGTTCACAAAATGGTTAGTGAAACGGAATCAGTTTATGCTTCTAGAATTGAATAAGTATTCTGCAATAAGATACTATCATTTTATTTGGATGAATAAAATACAGATAAGATATATATTATAAACTATTCAAATTCTATTTTCAGAGTAGGATAGAACTTCTAACCTAAACTTCCGAAGTCAACGACAACAAGCATTGTTGACGTTGACATTCAGATTGGCCAATTTCAAGTGTGCTAAAACAGCTGATCAAAAAACTTTTCATTATTTGTGTTTATTATTCAAGAATCAAAACATTTATAATAATATCATCTTATCGTCATTTGGAAGAATAAAAAGTATAAACTCAACCTCTTACATAATATTGAACATAATCGTTTAGGTTATTTAGACAAATCAGAATGAAAAATAAAAATACTTGGACAATTTCCTGATATTCAGATTACCTCAGATTTGCTAGAGCTATGACCTTCCTGTTTTGCTTTCGGAAGTGCCTAATAAACAATTTATTCTCATATTTATATTGTTTATTTTTCTGTGTGGCTAAAAATAACTTTCTCACCATGGGAAAAAATGTTTTTTCGGCTCTCAATCTTTTCTAGTCTAGACTTGAAAACCGATTTCGAGCCGGAAAAGTCTCATTTTCGGCCCAAGGTGCGAAATATACTATTGTAGAGGATTATAGATCATAGTAGTATCCAGTTCAGTTTAGTTTCAAGTAGGTCATAGTAGAAATATGGAAGTAGGCCTAGAATCCTTTTGCACTGAATTGTTTATCGATGAAGTAGCGAAAAGAAAGTGCCTTTGGGACATGGAGTGCTCGGATTACAGGAATAGAGTTCTGAAAAGGTCTGCTTGGCAGGAGATAACAGACATACTACACTCTGTAATGATATATAAGTAGTTGATAAGTGATAAGGAAATATAATTGATACCTAATTTAGAGTGTAATGGATGTATTGAACTTTGTAAAATTGACTTTGTGTGCTTGTTGTTGCAGGCTCATGTTTGCCTTGTATTTACTAGAGTTACCAAACATGACGTTGTCTATAATGTGTAAACATTCTGTGACAATAAAGATATTTATTTATTTATTTATTTGTATCAACCAAAGACATGTTAACTCTTCCAACTCCATTGTTGTACTGAGTACTGCTTGATTGCTGTCCGACTAGCAAGGTTCACTGAACCCTTAACCGAGCGCAAACCGCTCATGAATCGCTGTCATGTGTACGAGGCTGGCAAACCGAGCGATTTGCCAATCAAGCGACAACCGAGCGTGAATCGCTGTCATGTGAACAAGCTCTTAGTCTAATTTTTACGGTAATATTGGCGTTCAAAGGAGACTCCTTTTTCTTTTGTATTATCCATAAAATTTAAAATTCCAAAAAACGTATATATATACGTCGAAGCGATATCCAAAAAGGAACATATCTGTCAAATCTCATGAAAATCTATTGCCGCGTCTCGCCGTAAATGCGGAACATAAATATAGACATATCAACATAAAGAGAAATGCAAAACCGTCGACTTGAATCTTAGGCTGGTCACACAACGATTAGTCAAGACAAGACTAGTCACGTTTAGACACAATACTTCACATTGCTGCTTAAAGGTGCGTACAGATATACGCGCCGCGAACATGAGCAATTATTCACTTTTAATCAGCTGATTATATCTGTATTTTTACAGAAACGGTAAGATACAGATATAAAAAGCTTGGCATCAGCTGATTAAAAGTATTTTCAGCTGATTATATCTGTATTTTTACAGAAACGGTAAGATACAGATATAAAAAGCTTGGCATCAGCTGATTAAAAGTGAATTGCTCATGTTCGCGGCGCGTATATCTGTACGCACCTTATGACGCAACACACACTGATTTCATTGCAATTAGACATGTCTTCATAAGCAACCATGTGAAGTATTGTGACTAAACGTGACTAGTCTTGTCTTGACTAATCGGTGTGTGACCAACCTTAGACCTCATTTCGCAACACACACTGATTAGTCATTGCAATTAGACATGACTCCATAAGCAGCAATGTGAAGTATTGTGACTAAACGTGACTAGTCTTGTCTTGACTAATCGGTGTGTGACCAGCCTTAGACCTCACTTCGCAATACACACTGATTAGTCATTGCAATTAGACATGACTCCATAAGCAGCAATCTGAGGTATTGTGACTAAACGTGACTAGTCTTGTCTTGACTAATCGGTGTGTGACCAGCCTTAGACCTCACTTCGCAACACACACTGATTAGTCATTGCTATTAGACATGACTCCATAAGCAACCATGTGAAGTATTGTGACTGAACGTGACTAGTCTTGTCTTGACTAATCGGTTTGTGACCAGCCTTAGACCTCGCTTCGCTCGGTCAATAAATTGTGTATTTGTGGTGTAGGTGGCAGCTTTATCCTGGACACGGGAGCCGCCGACGCCGACGCCGACAGCCACCACAAAAACGACAGCTTTTGCCAGGAGCACAACGGAGCCGGCGCCACCTCCTCCTACGATTCTCACCAAGGCCACATTTATCGCACCGGAATGTCCAGCGATAGACTATTAGACATGCGCACATCTCCCACAAAACAGCAGTTGGTGCGCATGGTGGAGAATTTGAACAGAAAGATTGCCAAATACGAGAACAACTATCCCTGCTACAACAAGAATGAGGTAGGTTATAATTTGTATAGTGAGGTATAGACTGTATAGACTGCCTTATTCACTGTTATACTTTTAATATTTACAGCAAATCTGTAGATACAACTCACTACTATAAACTTATATAGTCATACAAATTACATTTAATTTCCATTTGTCAATAATTCTCCAATTCATAATTTTAAAAATCTGGTGTGGCGCACTCACACAACTTTCCTTGCCGTTATGAAAATTGATCACCTGACGCTAGTGTTCCCGCGCATCTCAAGTCTACTATTCAGTGATTTGAGCCAGCTGGTGACAGGGTAATAACACTGGAGACACACATGAGGTCTGCTATCTCTTCATAGTGAATGATTTAATAGAATCAACAATAATTTGCAATTGAATAATCACATTTTCTCGAATTTAAAGCTTATTTCCAATTTTAGGTGAAAATGTTACTGAACATTAATTGTAGAGATTTTCATGCTCAATCTACTCCACTTGATTTTTTTTTGTTTCAATTGTATCTGAAGCCTGATAATTGGGATTCTATCTGCATTGATGGGGCGGAGCTCCTGAAATTTTTACAGATATGGGACTTGTAGCAGTTGATAGAGCTTATCGATGACAATTTTAGGTCTGAATTTGATCAAAATCGTTGGAGCCGTTTCCGAGAAAATCACGAAAAACCCTGTTTTTGACAACATTTTCGCCACTTTAGCCGCCATCTTGAATTGCATTTGATCAAAATTGTTCGTGTCGGATCCTTATAGTGAAAGGACCTTAAGTTCCAAATTTCAAGTCATTCCGTTAATTGGGAGATGAGATATCGTGTACACAGACGCACATACACTCATAAGCTGCGTACACATATTCGTGCTTCCAACCCGCACCGAGCACGCTCCTCCCTCGTACCGCCCTCGTTCCTCCATCGTACCGCAGTAGCTCCGCCTCCGCTCGGCAGTCGCACCCATCATGAACGTTACGGAAGATGTTAGATCTTCTCGCGTTCCCCAGTCGAACCACTGTTGTACCCCGGTCGATCATCAAACGCTCTGCTGGAGTGACGTTCGGTTGCGGAGCAGAGCGAAAGTCTGTACGCACCTCTAAACACACACACACACACACACCACACACACACACACACACACACACACACACACACACACACCACACACACACACACACACACACACACACACCACACACACACACACACACATACAGACCAATACCCAAAAACCAGTTTTTTGGACTCAGGGGACCTTCAAACGTATAGAAATTTAGAAATTGGGGTACCTTAATTTTTTTCGGAAAGCAATACTTTCCTTACCTATGGTAATAGGGCAAGGGAAGTAAAACTTCGTTGATTAGGTCGCTGTACTTTTAGCTGTAGTGAGGTCCACGTTATAATGGCAGTGGAGAAAGATAGGAGAACAACGTTGCCGATCCTCTGTCTTCTATAGACGATAGCTGATACCATAGAGAAACAATAGCGTAAGTAGATAACCATGGTATAGGGCGTTTATGTCGCAACTTTTACTGTTATCTCAGGCCGATTATTGTCGATTTTCACTGTTTTGTTGGGGTGAGAGTGTATGAACGGCACAATATGAGAAACTACCAGTGTCACACAGCTTCAAGGGAAACAGCTACGTGGACTATCGGCTTGAGATAACAGTAAAAGTTGCGCCATAAACGCCCTATACCATGGATATCTACTTACGTCATTGTTTCTCTATGGTTCTAATTTGTATAGTGAGGTCCACGTTATAATGGCAGTGGAGAAAGATAGGAGAGCAACTTTGCCGATTATCTGTCTTGTCAATGCCTTCTATTGACGGTAGCTGATACAGGTTTATTGATGTCATTTTAACTGTTCATTCTCGTTTTAAATAATCATTTATATTTTATTAAGTAAGAAATTTTATTTTTTAATAATTTTATAATGAATTTTCATAATTAAAATATAATATTTTGTTGATTAATTATCAATTCTACATTGTTAAAAGACGATCTGGCAACAGAGCAAAGCAAGAAAGAGAGCGCTGTCCGCTTTGTTGAATGATAGACAAGGATAGCAATACCATTGCTAATCAAACACTGCCATTATAACGTGAACCTCACCATAGTTGAAACTATCCCAGAAATTACTATGGAGCCTGTATTTTTATAAGAAATTTGTATTGTTTTGCATTTTGATTTCTTTTGTGTTTAATTGAATAAAATTATTGATTGATTGAATTATTATAATATCTCAATAACCATTGGCTAAATAATCATTTGGTTGCATCAATATCTTCTTAAAATAGTCAAATCGTATGTAACATTTGATTTGGAGTCCAATAAACTGACTTCTCTGAAAGGGGCTGCATTATTCATTACCGTCTACTCCAGAGGATATCAGGTTGTGCAGCAGATATAAATTATTTGTATCAAAGATAACTAGGACATTTGTAGAGGCTTGTCCTTATACCATTGAGGAGTGTTTTAGAGCATTTATATGACACCGTTCTTTAAATGACATATTGTAATCCACTTGAGTACTGCTCAGAATTTGTGGCTTCACACTACAAAAATAGTAATGAAAATAATAAAATAAAATGATAACAATAGAACCAGTTTAAAGTTCATATCTTCAATGGTGATTGGGATATTTAAAACAATATAATATGCACAATTCAGTGCACAAATTAGACGCAATTGACTTGAATCAATGTGAGAGTACGTTATATTCTGTAATCTTTATACTTCACTAGCCGTCAGGCTCGCTTCGCTCGCCATATCCGTCTAGCCAGGGGCTCCGCCCCCTGGACCCCTGACTGGATCGACCAAGAATGAGATCAGCAGGCTCGCTTCGCTCGCCTGCATTTTTCATTTGGGCATTTTTATCATATGTTAGGACAATCCAGTCGGGGGTCCAGACTAAACGGCTGGCTAAACGGAAATGGCGAGCGAAGCGAGCCTGACTTCTAGTAATATAATATTCCCAGGATTGAAGTAGCAGTGCCCAATCAATTTTTCCGCGATAAATGCATTTAAATCTTCAACTTGGTGCCAACCTAACAAAGTCAACTCAACTTAATGCCAACCTGACAAAATTATTAATTTAGTTGCCAGTTAACAACTGTTTCGAAGAGGTACTCTATCTAGATTATAGTTCTATAGTAACATATGATATGGAAATTTCAATTATAATTAAGAGATTGGGAGAAGAAGAATATACATGCTAAAAGACGAACTTTAAACCCTTAAAAACAACCCTTAGAGTTAAAATATTGCCAAAAGATTTCTTAGTGCGCCTCTAAAGGGCCAACTGAACATACCTACCAAATTTGAACGTTTTTGGTCCGGTAGATTTTTAGTTATGTGAGTGAGTGAGTGAGTCAGTCAGTCAGTCAGTCAGTCAATCAGTGAGTGAGTGCCATTTCGCTTTTATATATATATAGAATAGAATATAGATTAAGATTATTTGTTCTGTGAAGTGAACAACTACATGACTTTACCTATTTCGGACTATGTGTAACCTTATCACAGCTGTGCTTTCAGTGAATTAGTTTGTGTTTTATTTCTGGTTCAAAATTTTTCTCAATAACTCAATATTTTTAAGTTCTGAGAGTTTATTGAATGTAATCATACTATTATATTCGGTTTTCAATCAAATCAAATTCAAAATTTCTAGTTTATTTATTTCTGGACTGAAAAGTGGACTCAAACAATTCAAGTGGATAGCATAACCTATAATTTTTATTCATTCATAACTCTACCTTCATTGTATTATCATTCATCCCATCATCATCACTAGGCTTAAAATACTTCTAGAAAGTCGCCTTTGTAAAATAATAAATAATATTATGGAACAGCTAACAAATAATATCTAAATTTGGGAGAGGAATAGCACAAGATTACCTTATTTTTCCCTCACTATCATTTTGATGATATACTTAGTGTATGAATCAATAAAGAATAGTTTGTTGTTATCAAAATTCAGGAGAAAACCCGTTTTTGGTTGAGTGTCTGTTGTTCTGCTCCCCAATAATTGTAATTAACAATTAAAATTATCATCAACTTGATATTTTCGTGATTTTTTTTCATTTGCTTTTCAGCTATTGGAGAACTCTGGGAAGAAGTTGACATTTGTAATGAATGCTGTATGTGTGGTTGAAATGAAGGATGAAAACTGTGCTCATATCAGGTATGTATCATCTATTCATTCATTGTCACAATACATAATATTCTTTTTTAATCACCCTGTATTATGATTTCTATGGCAATAGTTACTACCCTTGATTCCAGTGCACACCTGTAAATCGTACCCTGCTTGACGATGTTAATATTGTGAAGGGATGGATTCAAGGATCCAAAGGTTCAAAGAACCTCAGACGTCAACCGTAGCTATTGTGTGTTCCAAGTATGTTAGTTGGGCAAACCAATACCTGTGTCCTTTACAAGGTTCAGGAGTTTTTTCTCTCTACTAACATCCCATTCCTCACCTGGTTGCTTGCAGCCAAACAGAGCCCTCCTTCTAGCTCCAAGTCTTTCGCAATCCAGTATGATATGCTTGGCATTTTTTGTGTAGTTGATATTGTGGTAATTATTCATATTGAATGGAAATTCAATTTCTTAGACAATTTCTTAGTCTTTTTCATTCAATATGCTTGGCAGTCTCTTCAGACTGATTACAAAGCCTACACATCTGGCTTTCATTTCTGAGTCCAATTGTGTGGAGATGTCTCCTGAAGTGGCCGTGTCCAGTTATCAGGGCAATCAACTGCTTGACCTGACCTCTACCCAGACTCACCAGCCAGCTGGTGAAGCGAGGGCTTGCGTCTGCCAGCAGCCTTTTGCCAAGTGCTTGACCAGGGTGACCCTGCCATTGCTGGTGGAAAGGGATAGTGCCATCTGCTTTGTCGAATGATAGACAAGGATAGCAACACCAATGTTAATAATAATAATAGGCAATTATGTAGCTTCGCTTGCCTATGGAGGAGAATGGATTAGGAATGTTAAGAAAGATCTAGTTTTGGCAGGAATTACTGATGATGAAATTAAAAATAGAAATAATTTCAAAACAAAAGTGAACAAATGGGAAATTATTCCAGAGATAAAAGCACCAAGAGTTGGCACAAGATGGAGTGAAGAAAGAAAAGCTGCATTTTCTCAGAGAATGAAAAGCTGGTGGGCGAACAAGAAAACCGCCAAGTCTAATAAAAATCGATTATCACGATTTTACTCAGCGTCTTCCACTTCGGGAGCTCTACGACTAATAATAATAATAGGCAATTTTATGTGCAACTAGCCGTCAGGCTCACTTCGCTCGCCATATCCGTCTAGCCAGGGGGCTCCGCCCCCTGGACCCCCGACTGGATCGTCCAAGAATGAGATCAGCAGGCTCGCTTCGCTCGCCTGCTTCATTTGAGCATTTTCATCATATGTTAGGACGATCCAGTCGGGGGTCCAGACTAAACGTCTGGCTAAACAGGTATGGCGAGCGAAGCGAGCCTGACGGCTAGTAATATAATATTCCCAGGAATAGCTCTGATTGAAGTAGCAGTGCCCAATCAATTTTCCCGCGATAAATGCATTTCAATCTTCAACTAGGTGCCAACCTAACAAAGTCAACTCAACTTAATGCCAACCTTAAAAAATTATTAATTTAGTTACCAGTTAACAACTGTTTCGAAGAGGTACTCTCTCTAGATTATAGTTCTATATTAACATATGGTATGGACATTTTTCAATTATTATAATTAAGAGAATAAGAAGAATATACATGCTAAAAAAGTTAAGACGAACTTTAAACTCTTAAAAACCACTCTTAGAGTTAAAATATTGCCAAAAGATTTCTTAGTGCGCCTCTAAAGGGCCAACTGAACATACCTACCAAATTTGAACGTTTCTGGTCCGGTAGATTTTTAGTTCTGCGAGTGAGTGAGTCAGTCAGTCAGTCAGTCAGTCAGTCAGTCAGTGAGTGAGTGAGTGCCATTTCGCTTTTATATATATATATATATATAAATATATATAAATAATATATATAAATATATATATTTATATATAT
Organism: Nilaparvata lugens; assembly: GCF_014356525.2. Lineage (NCBI taxonomy): Eukaryota > Metazoa > Arthropoda > Insecta > Hemiptera > Delphacidae > Nilaparvata > Nilaparvata lugens. Next base: position 74,044,015 of record NC_052508.1, on the reverse strand, counting down.
ATATAGATATAGAACGGCTTAAGCCTTTGTATATTGCAGCTGTCAATGAAGATCAATTAATATATCAGTCTTTGATATTGAGTGTCAAGAATCTCTTTTATATATATATATATATATATAAAAATGTATATATAGATATAGAACGGCTTAAGCCTTTGTATATTGCAGCTGTCAATGAAGATCAATTAATATATCAGTCTTTGATATTGAGTGTCAAGAATCTCTTATCTGGGTGTGGCTTCTTGCAAAGATTTTATTTCATTTTTGAATAAATTGGAATGTTCAAAGAAGTCGATTCTATTGGCCAAACGGTTGCCTATTGTGATACATCTTTCAAGATGCGATGTATAACTTATCACATGGGCATGAAACTGATGGAAATTCCTCAAGTTTCGTGTGGGCACTACAATTCCAACTCCATGATTTCCAACTTTCAGGTGTCCATTCATTCATTCATTTACATTCATTCATTTATTACATTCCTTAATCACAACATCAAATTAATGATTGGGAGAAAATCAACAGGATAAACCTAAAACTGTTCCTCTCCCTAATTTTGATAAAAATAGTCCAAATGAGGTTATGAAAACACTTTTATAAAGATCACAAAAATTTACAGTCCAAATATATCATTATACTAAAAATTTTGTATCTCGGTTGAAGTCATTTGTGCAGAAATATAGCATCAAGCTTCTCTCTCCGCCATTCCAGAGTTTCCAGGTCAACTTCACGACAAAACTGGCTGTAGGATAAATGCTGCATATCCGGTTGAAGTCGCTTCAACATCAGACTCACAAATCTCCTTTGAACGGATTCAATCTTTTTGGTTGTGAAAAGCCATTATAACGTGAACGTCACTATAGTATTTAGGTACTAGCCGTCAGGCTCGCTTCGCTCGCCATATCCGTCTAGCCAGGGCGCTCCGCCCCCTGGACCCCCGACTGGATCGACCAAGAATGAAATTAGCAGGCTCGATTCGCTCGCCTGCATTTTTCATTTGAGCATTTTTATCATATGTTAGGACAATCCAGTCGGGGGCCAGACTAAACGTCTGACTAAAAGGATATGGCGAGCGAAGCGAGCCTGACGGCTAGTAATATAATATTCCCAGGATTGAAGTAGCAGTGCCCAATCAATTTTTCCGCGATAAATGCATTTAAATCTTCAACTTGGTGCCAACTTAACAAAGTCAACTCAACTTAATGCCAACCTGACAAAATTATTAATTTAGTTGCCAGTTAACAACTGTTTCGAAGAGGTACTCTATCTAGATTATAGTTCTATAGTAACATATGATATGGAAATTTCAATTATAATTAAGAGATTGGGAGAAGAAGAATATACATGCTAAAAAACGAACTTTAAACCCTTAAAAACAACCCTTAGAGTTAAAATATTGCCAAAAGATTTCTTAGTGCGCCTCTAAAGGGCCAACTGAACATACCTACCAAATTTGAACGTTTTTGGTCCGGTAGATTTTTAGTTATGTGAGTGAGTGAGTGAGTGAGTGAGTGAGTGAGTGAGTCAGTCAGTCAGTCAGTCAGTCAGTGAGTGAGTGCCATTTCGCTTTTATATATATAGATTATTTTAATGTTAGTTATCTGTTGGCCAGGTCGATCGCCATGTGTGAAGAGCCCCATCTGATGCCAGCTAACACATATTGCAGTAACGAGCCTCCGTACCCGGGCTGTATGGGTGGCCATCACAACGGTAGTAGCGATGCTGATAGATCTTCCTCACTTACTAACGGCTCATCACAGGTTAGCAAATTATTAATTATTATTAAAGTTAATAAATTTATTCATTGAGTCAATATAAGGTTAGCGTATTATTAAATTTATTTTAAATGAAAAAGACTAAGAAATTGTCAAAAAACCACAAAATCCTTAGTAAGTCTCTAAGTATCAATTAAACGATTCATTAATATTTATTCATTTAATATGAATAGGCCTAATTACCAAAATATCAACTTCTCAACTACACAAAAAATTAAATTTATTTATATTGATTCATTTACATATATACGTTTGCATATTAAATTTATATGTATAGGGTGATTATAAAAGGACTTTACAACTTTGAAAGCACATAAATATTTATTGAAATTACTTACAGAATAATTGAGAAAGGTGTCATTTTGTTACAGAACACTTCAAGTTTAAGGTGTGTGTTTTATATTGGTTCGATGTGACACCCGTTGGTAATGCCACAGAATAGATACAGAATGGAAACTGTCAATCAAACGCCTATCCAATCAATGCTTTTTACATGGCACAAATACTAGACACGTCACGTGACCTTACGAAGTTTCAATCCTGGTCTTCTGATTGGCTCGCGGCAGTGAACGAGATCAATTGATCCGGATCAGTAAAGGGATCCGAACCTCCCATCAATACTATTACAATGCGGAACTTCCTAACAAGATGGCGGAGTTTTGCGCCAGGGTAGTAGCCGAGTTTCCATACTGTATGTATACTGTGGTAATGCGACATACATCCCACCGATAATCGATTTCTTGCCACACTCGTACCAGCATATCAGACGTAACTTGAGCAACCGCAGCGATCTGATTATGATCAGATTTTGGAGGTCATTAAGATTGCCTGGTAGAGATGGAACATATTGTTTATTGTTTTTGAAGGGACGGATTCAAGGATCCAAAAGTTCAAAGAACCCTACACGTCAACCGAAGCTTATTGTGTTCACTAGTAGTATGTTAGGCAAACCAATACCTAAGTCTTTTATAAGAACCAGGAGTTTCTTCCTATACTAACATTCCATTCATCACCTGGTTGCAATCAAATCAAATCAAATCTTTATTCACACAAACTGTTCCGATACTTCTCTATAGATCACTTGAATTACGAAAAAGACAATTTCACAAACATCATCGACAATCCTTGTCGCAATCCAGTGTGATATGCTTGGCAGTCTCTTCAGACTGATTAGTCCTCGTGACCTACGAGAGTTCCACTCCTTGCCTTATTTGAAGATCCTTCCGCAGAGGAAGGGGCGGCCAAGTTGCCTCTAGGGCGCCCGGCGACCCTTGACTCAGCCTCTTGACCCACATTTGTGCCTGGAGGGGGCAATCGATGGAACATAAAGTTGATGAAACCCCACAGGGTGAGCGAGGTGGCCCTGCATGGAAATGAGGTGGTGCACCGTCATGCTGAACAAGATGTACAAGTGCCCTTTCACTTTTAGCATGACGGTGCACCACCTCATTTCCACGGAGAAGTTTGGGATTTTCTAGACATTCGCATTCAACTTCGCTGGATTGGCCGTGCAGGGCCAATTGCTTGGCCATCTCTTGTCACCGGATTTAACACAAATTAATGGAATTCTCCATGTGGGGTTTCATCAATTTTATGTTCCACCTCCACCAGACAATCTTAATGACCTCCGAAATCGGATCACATTCGGATCGCTGCGGTTGCACAAGTTACACCTGATATGCTGGTACGAGTGTGGCAAGAAATCGATTATCGGTGGGATGTATGTCGCATTACCAACGGCTGTCACATCCAACCAAAATAACTCCCACACCTTAATTTATATTACAAGTATATTATTATATTACAATTAAATTATAAAATTTTATAGTTTATAGTTTTTAAGTTTGGAATTTTCTAATCAATTGTGATTGATTTAATTTTATTTAGAAGTATTTTTTAATTTAAAAATGATTTTTGTGTGTTTTGAATTGTAAACTGAGTGTGGAATTGATGAATGTAGAAGTGACACATAACCTAGCTACATTTGGACTGTTGTATAAATTAGAATTGGAACCGTTTTGGGCTTATAAGCCTGTGGTACTTTTTGTAAGTTGTGTAATATTCTGAATGATTAAATAAATAAATATGCTGGTAGGAGTGTGGCAAGAAATCGGTTATCGATGGGATGTATGTCGCATTACCAACGGTTGTCACGTCCAACCAAAATAACACCCACAAGTTAAACATGAAGTGTTTTGTAACAAAATTGCACCTTTCTCAATTCTGTAAGTAATCTCAATAAATATTGATGTGCCATCAAAGTTGTAAAGTCCTTTTATAATCACCCTTTATTCGTATTATGTATATTTTATCATATTATGATATTAGTTATAATATTTATATCTAAATGAATATTATTTAATTTGACTGATGATTCAGGCGAGTGGACCTGGCCCGTTCGAGGTTCCTCAGTTGACTCATTTGGCGCGGATGACCCACGACTCTCTCACCTCATCAACAACCACCTCCTCGTCAGCTGGGGGACGTAACAATCAGGTGAGGATGTTGTCGAAAAGAGACTGTTTTCATTAGCATAGTAGTGGTAGAGTAGAGTGAAAAGCGGTGGTGGGGGGAAGGAAAGTGGTAGAGTACTATCCCACGGTGCTATCCCACTCTACTCTACTAAAAACTGGTACTCTACCATGAACGTTTTCATTGGGAGAGTTCACAAGATAGTTAGTACTTGCCCAGGGAACTCTATCACTAAGGGCTGTTTGCACAGTGTAAGTTTAAGCTAAAGCTTAACCCAAATCTGGATTTTTTAGGTTTAAACTAAAATTCCGTTTGCACAGTATCAACTCTGTATTGAGTTTAAACTCTGGGAAAGTTTAAACCTTCAAAGCAGGAGGTTTAAACCAAATAATTTGGATTAACTTGACATCTGTAAAGATTTGATGGGAAAAGAGCTGATAGTAAATTATTTTTCGACGTTTGTTTTTAATGCTTCTGTAGACGATAATGATATTCAAGTTATAGTAAATCATTATTTGAATGTAAAAATAATTATAATGGAGGAATTGATAGAAGTTTTTAATGCGATTGATAAAGATGACTGCGAAGAAATTTTAAAACTGAGAAAAATTGGGCAAAAACGAATGATTTAAATTTCTGGGATGATTTCAAGTTGCTTGAGTAAAGCAACTGCCAATCCAGTATTTGATTAAATAAACCACTTGATAGAAAATAAGACAATTTTTAACAGTGGTCTTTGATTAGGAAACATATTTTTAATAACACATAACTGAGATATTTTGCTTTCTAGAGATTTCTAATAAACGAGGAAGACCGTAGTAGATTTAAGCGTAACAAAAACGCTTTTTTAAAAACATTCTAAAATATATTTTTTGGTGCCTACTAAATATAAGTTTGTATCTATTAGTAATATAGCAATTCATCATTTTTTGAAGAATTTCTTGATCGCTTTTCACTTTTATTACTGTACAGCTAACAGCTCTGTGGATTTTGAACAAGGAGATAGTAGCAACATAATCTCAATTTACTGATGGTTTGGGAACAAATAACAAATTTCCTGTAAAATTCATATTATAAACGATGACATTCTATTACCAACTTAGCGCTAAACTAGTTTAAATTAAACTGGATTAGTAAATGCACTAAGAAAACCGATTCAAGTTTAAACTTTCAGATTAACTTAAACTCGATTAACTTAATAATACTTAACTATACTTAACTAAACTGTGCAAACGGCCCTAACTCTACTTATGAAAACCAGGCTTAGAATCAATCATTCTTTTATATGAATTCATGCCCAATCGTAGGTTGAAAAAATGACAGAAAAATCATTATTAATTATCAAAAATTCATTCATTATTTATCAAAAATTATCATTTATTGATCTTAAATGATGATTTCATGTAGAGAAAATCTCATGGATTGAAAAAATCAAATTTGAAATAGATGTTTCTGCTTCTAGGGCCTCACCGCCGACAACCACAGACACATCAAACTGTCGTCAGACAAATTAACGGCGCTGTCAGACAAATTCGCACATCACATGCGGATGGCCTGTCCCCGCTGTGACTACACGTTCAGCCGTCATCTGCCACCGACCAATCACAGTCGATCTTCCAGCAGCACTGCCTCGCCATTGGTCGAACTGCAGGAGAAAGCCCACCAATTCAGGGACACCTTCAACCTGGACACGCCCCCCATGGATCTCAAAGCTAAAAAGAGAACGGTATCGGTTGGAAGTGAAGCTAGAAAGAGTACAATTACCTCTGGAAATGAAGCTAAAAAGAGTACAATGTTGGATAGGGACACCACAGCTGCTAAAGAGAGTACAATTTCAACTGAAAATGAAGCTAAAAAGAGTACAATTACCTCTGGAAATGAAGCTAAAAAGAGTACAATGTTGGATAGGGACACCACAGCTGCTAAAGAGAGTACAATTTCAACTGAAAATGAAGCTAAAAAGAGTGCAATTACTTCTGGAAATGAAGCTCCAGATTGTAAAAAGAGAACGATTTCGGTTGGGGAATCTACAGCTGCTAAAGAGAGTACAATTTCAACTGAAAATGAAGCTAAAAAGATTACAATTACTTCTGGAAATGAAGCTCCAGATTGTAAAAAGAGAACGATTTCGGTTGGGAAATCTACAGCTGCTAAAGAGAGTACAATTTCAACTGGAAATGAAGCTAAAATTACTAATAAGAGTCCAATAACGGCTGGAAATGAAGGAACCGATTGTAAAATGAGTACAATGACCGTAAGGGATTCAATGGCTGCTAAAGAGAGTACAATTACGACTGGAAATGTAGCTGCAGGTTCTAATAAGAGTCCAATAACGGCTGGAAATGAAGCTCTAGATTGTAAAATGAGTACAATGTTGGATAGGGAAATCACAGCTGCTAAAGAGAGTACAATTTCAACTGAAAATGAAGCTACTGCTGTTAAAAACAGTACACTGAAATCCAGCAAACCTAGAAATGTTGAAGAGAGTACAATAACATCTGGAAATGGAGCTACATTAGCTGCAACGAGTAATGCAGCTAAAGTATTTGAAGAAAGTTCTTCTACTATTGAAAATGAACCTTCAGAAGACAAGAAACCTGTAGTAGCTAAAGAAAGTACTGGAAATGAACCAAATTTTGTTAAAAGTAGTACAATGACGGCTAGGGAAACGGCAGCTGCTAAAGAGAGTACAATCTCGCTTAAGAGACCTACATCAACTGGAGAATATACAAGCGGTGAACCCCCAGCTGCTAAAAGGAGGACATCTGATGAATACAGCACAATAGCAGCTGCAAATGAAGGCATATTAGCTAAAAACAGTACAATGTTTCCTAGCAAACCTAAATCTGTTAAAGAGAGTAAAAAGACGTCTGAAGATGAACTTCTATTAGCTAAAAACAGTACAATGTTGTCTAGCAAACCGTTGTGTGTTAAAGAGAGTACAAAGACGTCTGAAGATGAACCTCTATCAGCTAAAAACAGTACAATGTTGTCTAGCAAACCTTTATGTGTTAAAGAGAGTACAAAGACGTCTGAAGATGAACATTTATCAGCTAAAAACAGTACAATGTTGTCTAGCAAACCTTTATGTGTTAAAGAGAGTACAAAGACGTCTGAAGATGATCATTTATCAGCTAAAAACAGTACAATGTTGTCTAGCAAACCTGTATGTGTTAAAGAGAGTACAAGAACGTCTGAAGATGAACCTCTATTAGCTAAAAACAGTACAATGTTGTCTAGCAAACCGTTGTGTGTTAAAGAGAGTACAAAGACGTCTGAAGATGAACCTTCATCAGCTAAAAACAGTACAAGCAAACTCACAACGGTTAAAGAAGTTTCTAAACAGAGTACATTGTCGCTTGGAGTGACTAGAGAGAGTCGTATGATAGCTAGTCAGCCCACAACAAGTAGTGGCCATAAAGGTACTGGAATTCCTTTCTTGTGTTTGGATACCAGCTCAATGTCCACAGATTCTGATGCTGAAAACTTCTATTTTCCTCCTATTCTAGGTGAGTGATAGAATTAAGTTAGAAATTACAGGTTGTAGTTACAAGTGATCTAATTTGTTATAAGTTTCTCAAGCTTAGGAACCATAGATCATCTTCTACTTGATAATGGGATAAATACCAAACTAGTAGTATCTCAAATAAAAATAAAAAGGGTACCACTGTAGAAAATCTATGTGCCATTGCTACACTTTATAAAAAATTGAGTAATTGCATAGCCACCTCTAATAGAGGTATTAGAGGTGGCTATTGTAATTGCCATCACCTTGTGTGTAAACTTTTTTCAGTAAATTCGTAATGATAATAAAAACTGGTCAATGCCAAAGGAGATGAAATTTGTCAAAATATTTCGAGTTTGACAAAGAATTTATGCACAAAATACAGAGTGTTTATAAAAGGATTATACAACTTTGAAAGCACATAAATATTTATTGAAATTACTTACAGAATTGAGAAAGGTGTCATTTTGTTACAAAACACTTTGAGTTTAAGGTGTGGGTGTTATTTTGGTTGGATGTGTCAGCCGTTGGTAATGCGACATAAATCCCACCGATAATCGATTTCTTGCCACACTCGTACCAGCATATCAGGCGTAACTTGTTCAACCGTAACGATCCGATTTTGGAGATCATTCAGATTGGCTGGTAGAGGTGGAACATAAACCTTATCCTTGATGAAACCTCAAAGGAAGAAATCCATCGGTGTTGAATCCGATGAGCTAGAGATGTCCATGAAATTGGCCCTTAACGGCCAATTTTCAAATTTTCAAACAATGCGATTGTTTAGAAAATCCCAAACTTCTCCGTGGAAATGAGCTGGTGCACCGTCATGCTGAAAGTAAAAGGGCACTTGTTCATCTTGTACAGCATGACGGTGCACCACCTCATTTCCACGGAGAAGTTTGGGATTTTCTATATAATCGCTTTCAACTTCGCTGGATTGGCCGTGCAGGGCCAATCGCATGGCCACCTCGCTCACCGGATTTAACACCGATGCATTTCTTCCTGTGGGGTTTCATCAAAGATAAGGTTTATGTTCCACATCTACCAGACAATTTTAATGACCTCCGAAATCGGATCACATTCGGATCGCTACAGTTGCACACAATATGCCTGCTATGCTGGTACGAGTGTGGCAAGAAATCGATTATCGGTGGGATGTATGTCGCATTACCAACGACTGTCACATCAAACCAAAATAACCCCCACACCTTGAACTTGAAGTGTTTTGTAACAAAATGACACCTTTCTCAATTATGTAAGTAATTTCAATAAATATTTATGTGCTTTCAAAGTTGTAAAGTCCTTTTATAATCACTCTGTATTTTGTGCATAAATGTTTTGTCAAACTCGAAATATTTTGACAAATTTCATCTCCTTTGGCAATGACTAGTTTTTATTATCATTACGAATTTACTGAAAAAAGTTTACACACAAGGTGATGGCAATTACTATAGCCACCTCTAATACCTCTATTAGAGGTGGCTATGCAATTACTCAATTTTTTATAAAGTGTAGCAATGGCACTCTGCTCATGTATTACACATTCAATTTGATAAATTATAATATATTTATGTATTTCGAACAATTTTCCAATGTATGTATTGTGGAATGGAAAACAAATTTAAATTTCTTGAGAGATTTAATTATTTCTTTTATATGTGAATATTTCCTATTTTAGTGATAATAATGTGAAATATTTCAATGTTTGGTTTTGAAGCATCTAAATTTAAATCTACTTTGTAGAAATAATTAATTACTGAAAATTTTGTGAAGTGAACAACTACAAGACTTAACCTATTTCGGACTATGTGTAACCTTATCTAAGTTTGGGAGAGGAATAGCACAAGGTTACCTTATTTTCCCTCTCCCTATCATTTTGATGATGTAGCCTACTTATTGTATGAATCAATAAATACAACAATGAAATATGAAAAAATCAAATGTTACATACGATCTGACCATTTTGAGAAGATATTGATGCAACCAAAATATTATTTAGCCAATTGTATGAATCAATAAAGAATAACGTTTCTGAAAAGAATAAAGAATAATTGTTGTCATTTCAATTTTGCAGATGACCCTTCAATCAGGTCGCAGTTTCTTGACGTGGAGGCTGTGGGTGGTGAGGCAGAGTTCGATGACGTCACAAAGGGTTGTAAAGCGTTGATGGGTGACGAGAAAATGACAAACAAGAGCAAGACAGAGCTATCGCCTAATCGTCAGTTTTTGGCGCAGATGGAACTGATAAAGAAGGGACCTATTCCCGAATCCGGTAGTGATTTGTTCAAGGTAGATTCTGATCCTGCTACTTCTTAAGAGTTGAAAATTCAACTCTTTCAACTCTTGAAAATTCAATTCAAGAGTTAAATGTAAATTCTCTTCATTAGGCGGAGATGAGATTTGTTTCTGTTCCATCAACTTCTTAGACTGGCCACTAACGATAGTACATGCATGATGAATATGTGTGTACATACAAGTCGTCATACATTGTCGTATCATCATAGCATATTATTATCATTTATCATAGCAAAAGGCGCAGAAGACGAATATCTTGGTTGAGCAACTTAAGGGATTGGTTCCAGTGTACATCCAATGACCTATTCAGAGCAGCTGTAAATAAAATTAAAATCGCCATCATGATAGCCAACCTCCGCCATGGAGACGGTACATGAAGAAGAAGAAGAAGATAGCAAAAGGCTTCGAACAACATTTTTTGAGGTTAGGCTTTTGCATCTTCGATTTTTGTGTTTATTCTCTGCTGCTCTATTTGAGGTTATATAGGGTGACACAGAATAACGGGAACTTTTAAAAACGTCATAAAACTAGTGGGAAGGACAAAAATGATTTTATTCAAACTAATGTAAAGCTCAATACTTACCATCTGAGTATTATTAAACAAAAGTTGGAAGGGCAAAAATGATTTTATTTAAACTAAAGTGGAGTTCAAGACTTGCCATTTGAAAATTACTAATAACATCTATCACTTTTTGACAATTACTTCTTCAAGATGGCTTCCTCCTGCACGAATACAATCTTGAAATCTGTGTTCAAGATTCCTGAACGATTGCTGCAACATTTCAGCTGGGATATTGTTAATTTAATTTTGAATTGTTTGTTATGATTGAACCACAATTATTGGTCAAGTTGTGAAAACGTTTGATTTGAGATAGCTCCACAAACAGAAAATCGCTGGTGGACAGATCATGGGACCAGGAAACGCAGATGTTGCAGCGATCAATGAGGAATCGTCAACACAGATTTCAAGAGTGTATTCGTTCAGGAGGAAGCCATCTTGAAGAAGTAATTGTCAAAAAGTGATAGATGTTATTAATAATTCTCAAATGGCAAGTCTTGAACTTTACATTAGTTTGAATAAAATCATTTTTGCACCTCCCACTAATGTTGTATGGCGTTTTTAAAATTTCCCGTTATTCTGTGTCTCCCTTTATTTATGTTTGTGATTTTCTTTTTTTACCACCTAATACAAGAAAATGACAAACACACAATCATAAATACCGACCTACAAATCAAACACATGAAAAAGAAAGGACCAGAGCTAGACACAATAGAACAATTTGAAATGTACACCCAATTTAAAAGCAATAGGCAATGTACATTAAATGAGCAAACCTACTTCAAATTCTTCTCAGCCACAACAATAGACACCAATAACAGCTCACTAAAAATTGCCATTCTATCCTTCTACTTGTCTATGATTACAACCAGGAAGATGGCAGACCTGCCGAAAGATCCCGTTGCTACAGTAAGGCTAGGGCCACCCGAGCGCACATAGTGCGTCCGTTGCAACTTACTTTTTGACGGCCGTCGCCATTGACACCACACGAGCGTTGAGTGTGGTGCGTCAAAGTCAGTTGGCTTTACGCAATGGAACCCAACGAAGCAATAACTTTTGCATTGCTCGACGTGCGTTGTAGCATTTCTGCGCAGTTCAAAAATCACCGTCCGTTACGACTTCCGTTACTTGGTACGCACGTACCTCGTGTGTTGTCACCAATTCACTTCCATGTATTTCTACAACGGACGTCAAAAAGTAAGTTGTTGCAACGGACGCACTTTGTGCGCTCGTGTGGCCCTAGCCTTAGTGAATAAATTCATTCATTGAAAAATATGACTGCTAGTCGTTCTTTTTACTAGCAAAAAAGTGATTTAATAATAAGCAGTTCGTGATGGGGGAACAACATTGAAGATGACGTATAACCATAGAGAAACAATAGCGTTAAGTAGATATCCCATGGTAAAGGGCGTTTATGTCGCAACTTTTACTGTTATCTCAAGCCGATTACTGTCGATTATTGTCGATTCTTACTGTTTTGACCGGATAAGAGCGTATGAACGGCACAATATGAGAGATTACCAGTGTCATAAATCTTCAAAGGAAAGAACTACGTGGACTATAGGCTTGAGATAACAGTAAAAGTTGCGACATAAACGCCCTATACCATGGGATATCTACTTATGCTATTGTTTCTCTATGGTATAACCTAGCAACATTTAGACGGTTGTATAAATTAGAATTGGAATCGTTTTGGGCTTTAGCCCGTAGTACTTTTCTAGAAGTTGTGAGACCAATAATACCTATAATAAAGGAAAGAATTGGCTTATACACGTACGAAATAGGAAATTCACGAATCACACATCATTACATCTTTACTACTAAACTGATTAACTTGAAATTTTGCATACAGATTCTAAATTTACCGAGGATGGTTATAGGCCCATTTTAAACTCTTCAAGATTTCAGTACGTCAAGTTTTCAGTTTGTCAAGTTTAAAAATAGACCCTTGCGAAGCACGGGTTACCTGCTAGTTGAATGAATAAATCTCAAAATTTGACCCTCAAATGTCTCAATTGACTCCCACAGTTTTGAGTTTCACTCCAATTTTTAAACGACAGCAAACGAAAAACGCAGATTTTGAATGTTTTTTTATGGATGTTTTTGCGGTTTGTCTAGGGCTGCAGCGTGGTGTTCTCGCGGTGCTTACGTCACATCGACGTGTGGCGCACTCTGCGGTCGACGGACACCGAGGGAGACAGCGATCGCGAGTACCGCGCGCCCTCTGAGGACCACAGTCCCATGGATGTGCAGCGGCTCACCAGACAGGTTGGTCAACTTTCAAATAACGGTGTTTAATCAAGGACGCAACCCTATCTGGAAATAGTCTATCATTAAATGTGATTTAGTTTCTAACAAAAATAAGTCACCCTTTCCAATATCCATATCTGTAAATGGTAGGCACATCAGCTACGTCTAAATTTCTGGGAGTTACTATTGATAAGCATATCTCTTAGATTCCTCACATCACTGAAGTGTACAGTAGACTTAGAAGAGTGTGCCTTACATTGAGAATATTAAATAAAGAATAATTCTTATTGAACGAAAATACAAATTAAATTATGTAAATCACCCCGAAGACTCTGCTACTGCAAAATTAATATTGACAACAGAATCGGGAAAATGGTTAGAACAGAGTAGGAAATGGTGCAAACATTTTGCACTGGAAACACAAATATCATATAAACTAGACTCTCAAATAAGATGAAAAAACTTGATTACATACTTAATACCAACTGTTCAGTGTAAAATATGTGCTGAAATCCTATTATATTAAGCGAGCAATTTCTGTATGTATCTGGTTATTTTTATATCTGGTTATTTTTATATCTGGTTATTTTTATATCTGGTTATTTATGTTTTACGGATCTCGAAAACTGCTCTAACGATTTTCACGAAATTTGGAACATAGTAGGTTTATGATATAAAGATTCGATTGCACTAGGTCTCATTCTTTGGAAAACTCGCTGAACGACATTAAAAGGATAATTCATCCTTGGAAAACAGATGATAATTTCGTCGTCTCTCGATAACAGAAGATGCGTGTGCCTGTGTGGGAGAGAGACCGAATTATTTCCAGCTGTGTAATCATAATAAATCAGCGAGAAATTTTATCTAGCTAGACCATTTTTAATCGATTTGATCAACATAATGTGGTTTGTTGACATGACATGATAATCCTACTAAACTAGAGTATATCATAATTTTGAAAGTTGATCATTATTTGACAATTTCAAGTGATTAGTAAGTGTTATTTTGTTATTTAATTTGGTTTGTATATAATCTAAACAATAATTTTTTTGTTTTCAAATGTTTGAACAGATATTGAACCTGAGTTCAAGTGTGTGGAACATAACCTACTTTCTGGACTATTTATAGTGAACAAATCAAAATTCGGGAAAAAACAGTTTTGGGCTGTGCCTGTTAGTACTTCCCCAATCATTTTAAAGAATTGTGTTCGGTTTATCAAGAGTCAATAAATAGATAACGAGCGAAGCTCGGTGCCCTGATATTATTCTTTAACAGAATAAAAACACCGGCTCCAATGAGTGAAAGCTTGAAATGATTTTCATCCATCAGTATAATACTCAATGGTATTTTATTCAATTCACTTTGAATAAATTTAATTTTTCTAAATTTAAAATTTGCATCTCATATTTATATTTTATATTCATCTCATATTTATATTCATATTCATATTTTTGGACGAAAGTTGAGCTTGAACTTCATACAGAAGAAACATAACCTATTTTTTGGGCATGTAATCAAAATTTGGGAATAGAATAGTTTTGGGCCAAGCCTGTTGTTCCTTCCCAATCATATTTATATGATTTGTTATTGTATCCACGTATAAAATAAATTAATTAATTCAGCCCTTCCAACCTGCTTTGTTAAAATCCATTCATCTTTACTCTTGTACCTAATCCAGCTACTTATTGATCGAGTCTTGTACGTTTCAGGTGCTAGCCGGCGGTGGACAGGTGTTCTCCCGTCTGCACCAGGTGCCAGGTGACATGCGACACACCCTCTACCTGGTGACAGACCGGCCATCGCGGTCCGCGCGCTATCTCAGCTGTGTGCTGGATGGAGTCCCAGTGGTCAGCTATATGGCGGTCATATCGGCCTGCATTGACAAGCAGCACTTTGGCAGAATGGTGCAACAGAACTGCGACTTTTGGCTGCCCGTCGGCTGGAGCGATGAGACAGGTATAAATAAATGAATAAATGAATAAATGAATAAATGAATAATGAATAAATGAATAAATGAATAAATGAATAATGAATAAATGAATAAATGAATATAATTTACTGCCATTCAACTGATCATAGTTACAGACAACGTCATAATTCTAATTATAATTCAACACACAACAAATTCGAATTCAAATTCAATACCAAACACACATACATCTATATAATCTATATCATCTAAAGTGAAGTCAGTTAGTAATGGGTTGAAAAATGACCCTGTCTAAATTTACATAGTTAGGCTTTAATAAGGTAACATTGAAATAGAAAAATCTGAAATATTAAACTTAATATTTCAGATTTTTCTATTTCAATGTTACCTTATTAAAGCCTAACTATGTAAATTTAGACAGGGTCATTTTTCAACCCATTACTAACTGACTTCACTTTAGATGATATAGATTATATAGATGTATGTGTGTTTGGTATTGAATTTGAATTCGAATTTGTTGTGTGTTGAATTATAATTAGAATTATGACGTTGTCTGTAACTATGATCAGTTGAATGGCAGTAAATTATATTCATTTATTCATTTATTCATTTATTCATTTATTCATTTATTCATTTATTCATTTATTCATTTATTTATACCTGTCTCATCGCTCCAGCCGACGGGCAGCCAAAAGTCGCAGTTCTGTTGCACCATTCTGCCAAAGTGCTGCTTGTCAATGCAGGCCGATATGACGGCCATATAGCTGACCACCGGGACTCCATCCAGCACACAGCTGAGATAGCGCGCGGACCGCGATGGCCGGTCTGTCACCAGGTAGAGGGTGTGTCGCAAGTCACCTGGCACCTGGTGCAGACGGGAGAACACCTGTCCACCGCCGGCTAGCACCTGAACGTACAAGACTCGATCAATAAGTAGCTAGATTAGGTACAAGAGTAAAGATGAATGGATTTTAACAAAGCAGGTTGGGAGGGCTGAATTAATTAATTTATTTTATACGTGGATACAATAACAAATCATATAAATATGATTGGAAGGAACAACAGGCTTGGCCCAAAACTATTCTATTCCCAAATTTTGATTACATGCCCAAAAAATAGGTTATGTTTCTTCTGTATGAAGTTCAAGCTCAACTTTCGTCCAAAAATATGAATATGAATATAAATATGAGATGAATATAAAATATAAATATGAGATGCAAATTTTAAATTTAGAAAAATTAAATTTATTCAAAGTGAATTGAATAAAATACCATTGAATATTATACTGATGGATGAAAATCATTTCAAGCTTTCACTCATTGGAGCCGGTGTTTTTATTCTGTTAAAGAATAATATCAGGGCACCGAGCTTCGCTCGTTATCTATTTATTGACTTTTGATAAACCGAACACAATTCTTTAAATGATTGGGGAAGTACTAACAGGCACAGCCCAAAACTGTTTTTTCCCGAATTTTGATTTGTTCACTATAAATAGTCCAGAAAGTAGGTTATGTTCCACACACTTGAAATCAGGTTCAATATCTGTTCAAACATTTAAAAACAAAAAATTTATTATTTAGATTATATACAACCAAATTAAATAACAAAATAACACTTATTAATCACTTGAAATTGACAAATAATGATCAACTTTGAAAATTATGATATACTCTAGTTTAGTAGGATTATCATGTCATGTCAACAAACCACATTATGTTGATCAAATCGATTAAAAATGGTCTAGCTAGATAAAATTTCTCGCTGATTTATTATGATTACACAGCTGGAAATAATTCGGTCTCTCTCCCACACAGGCACACGCATCTTCTGTTATCGAGAGACGACGAAATTATCATCTGTTTTCCAAGGATGAATTATCCTTTTAATGTCGTTCAGCGAGTTTTCCAAAGAATGAGACCTAGTGCAATCGAATCTTTATATCATAAACCGACTATGTTCCAAATTTCGTGAAAATCGTTAGAGCAGTTTTCGAGATCCGTAAAGCATAAATAACCAGATATAAAAATATAATTCATTGCTTATTAAAAATATAATTGATTATTTTAAACGAGAATGAACGTTAATATTACATCAATAAACCTGTATCTGAGTTCACAGAACTCATTCCCCACACCTAGACTTGTTGTCTTTGTGAGGAATATTTATTATGCATAATATTGTCTCTACTGCTGTACTTTTTTCTTGTGTGAATAAAGATTATTTGAATTTGTTACCGTCTATAGAAGGCATTGACAAGACAGAGGATCGGCAACGTTGTTCTGATATCTTTCTCCACTGTCATTGAAACTTGGACCTCACTACAGTGGTGTATTTCAGGGGATGGAAGCCTTTTATTATCTGTTTGTGCACTCTACTTTGTTCACTTAACTGTCGCTAAGTAAATAATTTGACTAATCAGCATATATCTACTGACTAGCCGTCAGGCTCGCTTCGCTCGCCGTATCCGTCTAGCCAGGGGGCTCCGCCCCCTGGACCCCCGACTGGATCGTCCAAGGATGAGATCAGCAGGCTCGCTTCGCTCGCCTGCATTTTTAATTTGAGCATTTTTATCATATGTTAAGACGATCCAGTCGGGGGTCCAGACTAAACGGATATGGCGAGCGAAGCGAGCCTGACGGCTAGTAATATAATATTCCCAGGATTGAAGTAGCAGTGCCCAATCAATTTTTCCGCGATAAATGCATTTAAATCTTCAACTTGGTGCCAACCTAACAAAGTCAACTCAACTTAATGCCAACCTGACAAAATTATTAATTTAGTTGCCAGTTAACAACTGTTTTGAAGAGGTACTCTATCTAGATTATAGTTCTATAGTAACATATGATATGGAAATTTCAATTATAATTAAGAGATTGGGAGAAGAAGAATATACATGCTAAAAGACGAACTTTAAACCCTTAAAACACCCTTAGAGTTAAAATATTGCCAAAAGATTTCTTAGTGCGCCTCTAAAGGGCCAACTGAACATACCCACCAAATTTGAACGTTTTTGGTCCGGTAGATTTTTAGTTCTGCGAGTGAGTGAGTGAGTTAGTGAGTGCCATTTCGCTTTTATATATATAGATATGATGAGGTCTCAAATCATATTGCCGACAATACCTATCAGAACTATTTTCAGTGTTTACACCGATAACACTCGAGTAAAAATGTTTTGGTCTTGGAAAATTTACAATTTTATGTTTCAACATAACTTTAAGGCTCAACTCACACTACCTCGACTCAAATCGTACGACTCCAGTCGAGGATACTCCAGTCTCTCGACCTTACGACTTTCTTGCTCATTGTCACTACTTCAGTTCCATGCTACTCCATTTCTAACCTTACTTTATTAAAAATATAAGATCTAATTCATCACTAATTGGCATGTAACAAACTCAATAATAATTATTATGAATATATTGTCTTATCTAATTATTATTATTGTCTCATCTAAAGCTGCGTACACATATTCGTGCTTCCAACCCGCACCGAGCACGCTCCTCCCTCGTACTGCCCTCGTACCGCCTTCGTACCACCATCGAACCACAGTCGGACCGCCCACGCACCCATCATGAACGTTACGGAAGATGTTAGATCTTCTCGCGTTCCCCGGTCGAACTACTCTTGCTCCCCGGTCGATCATCAATCGCTCTGCTGGAGTGACGTTCGGTTGTGGAGCAGAGCGAGAGTCTGTATGCACCTTTAAATGATTAAGGCTCAACTCACACTTACGCGACTCAGGTCGTGAAGAGACTCGACTCTAGTCGAGAGCATGTGTTTTCAAATGGTTACAGTCGCAGAGACTAGAGTCGACTTGTCTGGAACACATGCTCTTGACTAGAGTCGAGTATCTTCTCGACTTGAGTCGTGTAAGTGTGAGTTGAACCCAAACATCACTTTCATAAAACATAAGCTCACTTTCATTAAAAATGCACGGTACTAAGCAAATCAAGTCGAGGTTCGACCAACATGTCGAGTCGGCGCTCGACTCAGTCTCACAGTCGTGAGGTCGCGGAGACTAGAATCAACTGGCCTGAGTGTCATCATTTGGAGAAACACATGCTCACGACTAGAGTCGAGTCTCTCCTTGACCTGAGTCGCATAAGGCTCATCTCACACTTACGCGACTCAGGTCGAGAAGAGACTCAACTCTAGTCGAGAGCATGTGTTTTCAAATGGTGACACTCAGACCAGTCGATTCTAGTCTCCGCGACGTCACCATTTGAAAACACATGCTCTCGACTAGAGTCGAGTCTCTTCTCGACCTGAGTCGCGTAAGTGTGAGTTGAGCTTTCGTGTTAACACCGCACCATTTATTTAAATTGTTTTGATCTACCAAATTTACAATTTATGTTGCAACACTATTTTCAGTGAAAAACCCCCGCAAAAACAAGTTCGAGTAAAAATGTTCTGATCTTGTAAAATCGCCAATTTTTCGCAGGTCACAGCATCCTGCGACACCCTGAGAAACGGCAACCGTTGCTGGGCAAACGAGTGCTGTACACGTGCGGAAACCACGTGACACACCGCTTCTGGCGGGAGATTTTGGCGCGAATGGGCGCCCACGTGGTCAGTTTGGCGGGAAACCACCATGAGGTGGACATTGTGGTGAGCAGTGATGCGCATGCGCAGAGCAATTACCACGTGCCGGTGGTCAACTGCAATTGGATTGTGCATACGTTGCTGCACGGAAGTTGCAGACGCCATGATGCGTCGCCGTTCTATAGCCCTGATTACTGTGATGGGGGTGGTGACTCCTCGTGTTAGCACTTTTAGGTTAGGTCAAGGCCATAGTGTATTCGTGTGACGTCAGCACAGGTAGGGCTCCTACACCAATGATTTCAGCTGATTCGTTGATTTCAGCTGATCTATATTCTATTGGTGTAGGAGCCCTACCTGTGCTGATGTCACACGAATGCACTATGGCTTTGTACTGGTTGGATTGGCATTTAAGCCTTCAGGGTGTGCAAAGGCTAAAAATAAACTTTCTACTCGTGATATTTTTCAAAGTTTTTCGATTTGTATATCATTAAGCTATCAAAATTTTACTCACGAAAACATTTTTTCCGATCATTACTTTTTGAGATATCAGTGCCTAAAGTTAAAATTTTGGGACAGAACATTTCAAATTCGGTTAGAGATGAATCCATGAGATTTATAGGATACATTCTTTATGGTATTATTTATCTAGTAAAACAAACATTTTCTGAAAATTAATATCCATTTTTAAAATAGTTATTCAATTTACTAAAAATAACTTTTTGTTGAGTTATTTTTGGTAAATTGAATAACTTTTTCAAAAATTGATATTTTCATAAAATTTTTGATTTACTATATCAACAATACCATGTAGAATCTATCCTCTAAATCTCATGGATTTATATCTTACCGAATTTGAAATGTTCTGTCCCAAAAACTCAAACTTCAGGCGCTCATATCTCAAAAAGTAATGATCGGAAGAAAATGTTTCCCTGAGAAAACTTTTTCATTTTGATAGCTTAATGATATACAAATCGAAAAACTTTGAAAAATATCACGAGTAGAAAGTTTATTTTTAGCCTTTGCACTGCCTTAACATATATTTGCGAGCTAGATATTTCAGAGAACTTGTCAGTTTATATGTAATTTTATGTGCGTAAAGCTGGCACCAGTTACAAATCATTCCTCATAACTATATTCCATAGAACTTGAAGTAAGTTTGTTTATTTATGCGATTACATGTGCGTAGAGCAGACACTAGATTCAAATAATAGAATCATCTAGCAAACAAGTAACTAATTATGTGTAAGGCAAGATTGAAAACATAAAATAGAATCAAAATAGTAAATAAACATGTGCGTAGAGCAGGCACTAGATTCAAATAATAATGTAATCTAGCAAACAATAATTGATTAATTATGTGTTAGGCTAGATTGGAAACATCTAAAATAGAATCCAAACAGTAAATATACCCTTCAATTTCATGTGCGTAGAGCAGACACTAGATTCAAATAATAAAGTAATTTAGCAAACAATTAATTAATTATGTGCAAGGCTAGATTGGAAACATCTAAAATAGAATCAAATAGTAAATATACCCTTCAATTTCATGTGCGTAGAGCAAGCACTAGATTCAAATAATAAAGTAATCTAACAAACAAGTAATTGATCATGTGTAAGGCTAGATTGGAAACATCTAAAATAGAATCCAAACAGTAAATATACCCTTCAATTTCATGTGCGTAGAGCAGGCACTAGATTCAAATAATAAAGTAATCTAGCAAACAATTAATTATGTGTAAGGCAAGATTGGAGACATAAAATAAAATCAAAACAGTAAATATACCCTTCAAATCTTGGAACATTCAACAGCATTGTTCTAGTGAACAACATTGTTCTGCCATGGTGTACCGGGTGTTTCAAAAAGAATGACCCAATTTCAAACAGTTATATTTATTTGAAAAATGGTGCACACCAACCAATTTTACATCAAATTACTCACAGAAGTATCAAGTTTATGATGATGTATTATAAGTGTTCTATGTGCCCTCCTTTCGAGGCTCGGACGACATCTAGACGGTAGCCAAATTCATCCCAGACTGTTCGCAAGATGTCGGTCTTCTCGGCTGTAGCCACTGCATCAGTTATCCTGGTTTTCAGCTCCTCTATATCAAGTGCTGAGGGAGGAACATAAACACGATCTTTAATGTTGTTCCTCCCTTAGCACTTGATATTGAGGAGCTAAAAACCAGGGTAACTGATGCAGTAGCTACAGTCCGGGAAGACATCTTGCGAACAGTCTGGGATGAATTTGGATACAGTCTAGATGTCATCCGAGCCTCAAAATGAGGGCACATAGAAGACATTATCATGAACTTGGTACTTCTGTGAGTAATTTGATGTAAAGTTGGTTTGTGTACTCCATTTTTTAAAAATAAATATAACTGTTTGAAATTGGGTCATTCTTTTTGAAACATTCGGTATATGACAATTTAAAATAACAATACAGAACTTTCCTGTAGAGTTTTAGTTTTATTTGTGCTTGAACTATATTTTGTAGTTGGCATGGGTTCAACTCCCACCTTTTTTATATTTTTTATATTAATTTTGTTTTAAGGTTTCATTAGACTACTCGAATTTTTCAAGTTTATTTTTATTTATTTGTAATATTTCTCAATCCTTGTTGTGATATTATTGTTCTCCTACTCATTCAATCATTTTGATTCAATGACGTAATAGCTAGAGGTTAAGTTCTGTGTTTCAATTACTTTACTATTGGACAAATGAATAAGAAAGCAATTTTTTGTAGGAGTGTTCACAAATCGACAGACTGCATCTATATGAACACTCTCATAAGAACCAATAATATTCTTCTTCTTCTCAGTATAGCAGAAATTAATTTTAATTTAATTAGGTTTTATTTGAAATTCAAATTCATTCAATTAGGCAGCAGATCTCTATGTTGATTAGTTTCCTATCAACATAACTTTCTTGAGTTTATCAGCAATAAATTATTCCAGTGCAATAATCAATACTTTGATAAAGGTGCCTTTATATCTGTGATAAACTAGAAGGATTTCGTCACAAAGACTTTCAACTTGATTTTATTTAGTTGATATCTCTGATTTTGTGTAGTATTATTTTTGTATAAATTGGTGTTAATTTTGTCTTTAATTTTTTTCTATGAATTTTGACCTTTTTTGTATTTTTCCGTCTATTTTCTACCTCAAATACAGTATTCAAATTGTATGTTTTTAGATATTAGTTTTATTGTTAACATTATTCTAGTATAGTAATTCTATTATTTTATAGGAACCGACTGTCCATACATTGGTGACTTAAGGCAAGTGACGAAATCAGTCATTTGATCAGAAATTTAGAAATTAAGTGTATTGTATAAGTAAATTAACTTTAAATTAATGATCATTAAGTATTAATTGAATTTGTGTAATATAGAACCCAGTATCAATTATTGTAACTATTCAGGCCTGGTTGCACAAAAGCCAGTTGAATTTTAACCGTGATTAATTCTACGAGAACCAATTAGAGAAGGCGTTTTTTATAAGACGGCTTCTCTGATTGGTTCTCGTGAAATCGATCACGGTTAAATTTTAACCGGCTTTTTGCAACCGGTATTAACTGTATTAACTTTAGGCTACCTTCACACGCTTTCGGTTTCATTCGGTTCGGTTCGGTTCGTTACCGAAAACGAATGAGGCTTTCATACATGTCAGGTTTTAATTCGTACGGTTCTAATTAGGTATTTTCTTCTCAAACACAGCTGTGTTTTTCACAATTCATGCTGGTATATTTAAATATAACAGCTGGTGTTAAATTGTAAGATGTTATTTCTTGAACAAAATTTTAAAGTTAATTAAAAATGGTGAATTATTTGAATAGTTTCTTTTTGATTATGTTAATCTTGGATGTGCAGAGAGATTATTTTTTTAAATTGAAAATTTGTTCCTTGTTTTGACACATGGTATATAAACTTCATCTCTCCTCTCCATTGATGAAATCATTTAATATTCGTGGAAAAAAAATTAAAATTCTCCCTTAGTTTTTATTTATATATTTCATATTTTTTTAGCAAACTATTCATTGAGAGAAAATTTTTCTGTGAACTAACAGAAATGAATTGACCATATGATTTTGACTTGGAAAATTTGAAACAGATAATCACGATATCAGGTTAAAATAAAAACAAAAAAGGCAAGCGTGTGTAAAAGACTTTGCTTTTCCTGTTCCCCCAGCAATGAATCCGAATATAATGAAACCTATTCGTGTCGAGGGGGCGTTCGGTGCTATGCGGTTGCTATTCGGTACCGAATTCAAACCAAATCATCGTTTCACACTTATCGGAATTTGCCGAAAACGAAACGAACCGAAAGTGTGTGAAAGAAGCCTCTCGCTAGCAACGAATTGAAACCTGATGAAATTTATTAGAGTCAAGTGGGCGTTCGGTTCTATGCGGTTTCTATTCGGTACCGAATTCAAACCGAATTACCGTTTCACACTTATCGGAATTTGCCGAAAACGAAACGAACCGAATGAGTGTGTAACTAGCCTTAGAGTATTGATCATTAAGGCCCAAATTCACCAAAAACAAAAACTAGGTTTGAACGGCAGTTGATTCTAAGTCAGATGACTTTGAATTGGTTTTGTAATATGATTTTTTGTTCATTAAGAATCAACTGACTCTCAAACCACGACCTCCTAAATATTTAGGACGTCCTGCTCAAAC
This sequence comes from Nilaparvata lugens, assembly GCF_014356525.2. Taxonomy (NCBI): domain Eukaryota; kingdom Metazoa; phylum Arthropoda; class Insecta; order Hemiptera; family Delphacidae; genus Nilaparvata; species Nilaparvata lugens. The sequence goes on along the minus strand of NC_052508.1, from coordinate 74,020,003 downwards.
CAAGTTTTCGTTTTGGTGAATTCGGTCCTAAGTATTCATTGAATTTGTCTAAAATAGAACCCAGTATCTATTATTATAATAACTATTCAGTACTCATAATTAGTTTTTCATCTTATATTATTAGACCAATAACTACATACGTATAAGTTTTTGAGGTGGATAGTGTTCTCATCATCTGACTAGATTTATAGATAAATTGTATAAAAAATATTCAATTTGATTTGCAAATTATATATGATTGAAAATTGTGGACAGTTCATTGCTGAGAAAATATCTTGAATCTGAATAATAAATTGTATATTGATTAAATTTTGATATTGATAATAAATTCTGAAGAGTTTTCTACATTTATTTAGATATTTTAAATGATTTTTCACAACATTTCCTCGTGACTGAATCTGCAGTATGTTGCATAATATATCCTTTTCTAAAGCTCGAATATTAAGCCGCGTTTACACCAAAGTTATTACCAAAATGTTTATTTCTCCGTCCTTATAGATTATATTAGATTGAACATAACTTCACATACACATGATGAGCATATGTGTTTGTCAAGCTCCGTTCAATCTAATAGAATCTATAAGGACGGAAAAATAAACATTTTGTTAATAACTTTGGTGTAAACGCAACTTTAGTGTAATATTATAGAAAAATTCAAAATATAGTATGATATCTCCTTTAGTAATAATTAAAAAATGAAAGAAGAAAATGAACTGACAACACAATATATCAACAGTTTTTATTCACAATGTTAACAGAAATATTGTCCAGTAGTGATAATGTTAGTATAAATAGTCGCTCTATCCAATTTTGACAATTGGTGATATTTTAGCTAACAATTTTATCGAGCTAAACGCTGAAACTTTATGATTTAAAAATGAATGGGTGATTGTCAACGTATATCACTGCGCATTGATGTATATTGAGGTCCACGTTATAATGGCAGTGGAGGAAGATAGGAGAACAACGCTGCCGATCCTCCGTCTTGTCAATGCCTTCTATAGACGGTAGCTGATACAGGTTTATTGATCTAATATTAACTGCAGATGGAAATAAATTGGAAGTTTCATTTGTTCAAATGCTAATTAATGAATAATTATTATTAAACGAAATCCCAATTAAATGCTGTGAATAATCCCGAAGACCTCTGCTACTGCAAATATTGACAACAGGGTAAACAGCTGGATGGAAATTCGATGAGCGCTACTATACAAAAATTATTTGTCAGCTCGGGAACTGTTCAATCTAGTTTAAAATAATTCATTATATTTTATCAAGTAGGAAATTATATTTTTCAATAATTTCATAATGAATTTTCATAGTTAAGGTGAAATATTCTGTTAATTAAGTATCAATTGTACATTGTTAAAAGACGATCTGACAACAGAGCAAAGCGAGAAAGAGATAGCGCTATCTGCTTTGTTGAATGAAAGACAAGGATAGCAATACCATTGCTAATCAAACACTGCCATTATAACGTGAACCTCACTATAGCCTTATTGTGTTTGTGATAAATTAATATAACTATCCATCACTACAAGGCATGAAGTTTAAATAAAAAGCCTGCATTTTGTTTTATTCAATTAATTATGACATTTTTTAACGGTTTGTAGAATGCATACGAAAAACGATACTCAAGCTTTATTACATAGAGTTACTAGTACCTTTTTTATTTTTCCTTGAGACACAACTAGTTTTTTAGTCAATGACACTTGATAATGGGATAAATACCAAACTAAAAGTATCTCAAATAAAAATAAAAAAGGTACTACCGTAGAAAATCTATACAGAATGATTATAAAAGGACTTTACAACTTTAAAATTACATAAATTTCAATTAAAATTACTTTCAGAATTGAGAAAGATGTAATTTTGTTACAAAACACTTCAAGTTTAAGGTGTGGGTGTTATCTTGGTTGGATGTGACAGCCGTTGGCAATGGGACATACATCCCACCGATAATCGATTTCTTGCCACACTTGTTCCAGCATATCAGGCGTAACTTGTGCTACCGCAGCGATCCGAATGTGATCCGATTTCGGACGTCATTGAGATTGTCTGGTAGAGGCAGAATATAAACATTATACTTAATGAAACCCCACACGAAGAAATCCATGGTTGTTAAATCCGGTGAGCGAGGTGGCCATGCAATTAGCCCTGCATGGTAAATCCATCGAAGTTGGAAGCAATTGTCTAGAAAATCCCGAACTCCTCCGTGCAAATGAGCTGGTGCTCATGAACTTTCAGCATGACGGTGCACCAGCTCATTTGCAGGGAGAAGTTCGGGATTTTCTAGACAATTACTTTCAACTTCGCTGGATTTACCATGCAGGGCTGTCCCGGTGGGATATCTCGCGAGAAATCTAGGAATTATAGACTCGATCAAAATAATCTGATTCGTTGACATGACATGGTATATCATAATATTCAAAATTAATAATTATTTTAAAGTTTTAAGTAATTAGTGAGTGTTATTCTGTTACCTATTCAATTTGGTTTGTAAACCTTCTAAATTAGAACTTTTTCGTTTCAAAATATTTGGACTTAAAATTGGACCTGAATTCAAGTGTATGGGACATAACCTACTTTTTGGACTATTTATAGTGTATAAATCAAAATTCGGAGAAGAAATCGTTTTTGGAATGTGCCTGTTAGTCCTTCCCCAATCATTTTGAAGAATTGTGTCCTGTTTATCAATAAATAAATATCGAGCGAAGCACGGTGGCCCGATATTAATCATTAATTAATAAATAACTATGGGTCGGATATAAATGATCCAGACACCAATAGAAAGGAGCCATTCTCCCTGTTGATTTGATATAAAATCGACGCCCAATGATTCTAAGAGAAGTGATATTGAAAAGTAAAACAAATCTTCGCGATGTTTCCAATTTTATCATAAAATTTAAATTTATAAAATCTGCACATTGTGTCAAAAGTTATGAGTGTTTGAAATTTTTGATCCTTGAGGTGTCCTTAACTGCGCCTCTCCACTAGGAAATACTGAAATGAAGTGCATCTAACGGGTGATTCTCATAGAACATAATCTCATGAACTTATGTAATTGTGCGAAATATCAATGAGAGGACAATGTAGTTGGTGATGATGGTTGAAGCTGAAAATTAGGTGTTTTTCACAATACAAATACAAGGAGCGTTGTTGTTAGGTGTACCTGGAAATCTATATGAGATAAAGCGCTCTACCTGATCTCAGATTGTAGAGCACAAAAATACGCCCTGAGGGATTATGGATGTGTCGATCACCAACGGCTGTCACATCCAACCAAAATAACACCCACACCTTAAACTTGAAGTGTTTTGTAACACAATTACACCTTTCTCAATTCTGTAAGTAGTTTCAATAAAATATTTATGTGCTTTCAAAGTTGTAAAGTCTTTTTATGATCACTCTGTTTAATGAAACCATAGAGAAACAATAGCCTAAGTAGATATCCCGTGGTATAGGACGTTTATGTCGCAACTTCTACTGTTATCTAAAGCCGATAGTCCACGTAGTTCTTTCCCGTGAAGCTGTGTGACGCTCGTAGTCTCTCATACTGTGCCGTTCATACACTCTCACCCCAACAAAACAGTAAAAATCGACAATAATCGACAGTAGTAGGCTTGAAATAACAGTAAAAGTTGCAACATAAACGCCCCATGTTATGAGATATCGATGGAATTAAATAGAGAATGCATTTATTCAAATGCTAACTAATATATAATTATTATTGAACGAAAATCCTAAATAAATGCTGCAAATCACCCCGAAGACTAATTTTTGGATAGTAGTTCTCAACGAATTTCCATCTAGCTGTTAGCCCTGTTGTCAATGTCTGCAGTAGCAGAAGTCTTCGGGGTGATTTGCAGCATTTATTTAGGATTTTCGTTCAATAATAATTATGAGATATCTATTTACGCTATTGTTTCTCTATGATGAAACTTTCAAGAGATATAGTCCTTACAAGCCAATAACACATTTCAATAAAACGTTTCTGTCTATAATTGATTAAAGTTAGAGATTTTTATAAAACTATCTACAAAATTAATAACAATAGTCTTCATGTTTTTACAAGGTTCGTGTGAAGGAAGAATTCTATATGAGATAGATGAGTTCTGAAGAATGATTATTTCTTGTGAATTGAATGTCGTTAAGGCAGTTGGATTCCGTTTGTGATATAGCTATCACTATGAAATTCTAAGATCTTGAAGACACCTCGGAGTAAGGGGTCTGACACCTCGATATGTCCCACTCGTGTTGTTTTTGGGATAGACCCTGAAAAAAATTAACAAATCTTGAAAATGGGTAATTTATATATTTTGAAAAGTTACAAAAATGATTGATCAACAAAAAATCAGGAAGTACTGTTTTAATTGACCGAGCGAAGTGAGGTCTAAAGCCGCGTCCACACTATGTCGATCGACTCTGTCGACCCGGTCGATCGATAAAGTCGCTCGACACCTTCGACTGTGTCAACTCGACAAAATTGCCTTAGTACATGTGGACGAGTCGACCGACAACCATCATCAATTTTCATACATAATCGAGTGTTTTATTTTAAATATAAATCGAGTTTTTATATAAAATGAGTGATGATGAAGATGCTTGAGCAGCGGCTTCTGCTGCAATTCTTATTGCCATCTTGGGAAGCCAAAAAGATAGTCACCCGCGGAGATTTTGGTACGGCCTAGCCTTGTTCGAGGCAGAAAAACGTATAGTACGGAGGAATTTATGGAAGATGAGGTTGACGAATATTAAATCTAGAATATAGATGTGACGCGGGCTTTTATAGGCGTCATCAGCGCCAGTCCCGGTCTTCCTCGACTCGCTCTCTTTCTTTCTCCCTTTCAAATTGACTTTGCAAATTTCTAATTTTCTTTTCCACCTCCACTTTTCAATGCCAAATGACACCGCAATTTCCACCAAACCATCATGCCGTTGTTTCTGTTTTTATAGTCAACTCACTTGAATCCCATAAGTAAAACGATCACGGTACATTTCAATAAAATTCAACGTTTGGGTATCACTCCAATTCATTTTCAATAAAAATGTAAGCACTTGAACAACAGTATAGCACTATTCTATTTTTTAAAACGGCAGTGACAAGATCAACACGTCCACACTGGTGCCTTCGACTCGACTGTCTTTGATCCGGACCGACCTGATTCGGGTTGTGTTCGACTCGACTCGACAGCGCTCAACAATGTCTAGCGACACGTCCAGACTTGTTCGACATTGTCGATCGACTTTGTTGATCGGTGTCGATCGACATAGTGTGGACGCGGCTTAAGATTCAAGTCGACGGTTTCGCATTTCTCTTTATGTTTATATTTATTTATGTTCCGCATTTACGGCGAAACGCGGCAATAGATTTTCATGAAATGTGACAGGTATGTTCCTTTCTGAATTTCGCCTGGACGTATATTTAAGGTTTTTTATGAAATTTTGCATTCTTATTTATCAATGAACTGCAAAATGTTCTGATAACAATTTCCAAACCAGTAATTAAAAACCATCTTGCATTGTTGGACGTTATCTTATCTTTAGCGGTTGGTGTAAAATACAAAAGGAAAAGGAGTCTCCTTCGAACGCCAATATTACCGTAAAAATCATACTATAGAATTATTCATAATAAATCAGCTGTTGAGTGGATTATTAATTGCATTGCATGCAATCTTAGAGCAGGTATTCTATATCTGGTCTAAGCATACAATTAATTAATTTATATATATAAAAGCGAAATGGCACTCACTCACTGACTGACTAACTGACTCACTCACTCACTCACTCACTCACTCGCAGAACTAAAATCTACCGGACCAAAAACGTTCAAATTGGTAGGTATGTTCAGTTGGCCCTTTAGAGGCGCACTAAGAAATATTTTTGCAATATTTAACTCTAAGGGTTGTTTTTAAGGTTCAAAGTTCGTCTTTTAGCATGTATATTCTTCTTCTCCCTATCTCTTAATTATAATTGAAATTTCCATATCATATGTTACTATAGAACTATAATCTAGATAGAGTTTCTTTTCGAAACAGTTGTTAACTGGCAACTGAATTAATAATTTTGTCAGGTTGGCATTAAGTTGAGTTGACTTTGTTAGGTTGGCACCAAGTTGAAGATTTAAATGCATTTATCGCGGAAAAATTGATTGGGCACTGCTACTTCAATCCTGGGAATATTATATTACTAGCCGTCAGGCTCGCTTCGCTCGCCATATCCGTTTAGTCTGGACCCCCGACCGGATTGTCCTAACATATGATAAAAATGCTCAAATGAAAAATTCAGGCGAGCGAAGCGAGCCTGCTGATCTTATTCTTGGACGATCCAGTCGGGGGTCCAGGGGGCGGAGCCCCCTGGCTAGACGGATATGGCGAGCGAAGCGAGCCTGACGGCTAGTATCTCAATGTAACTTAGTGAAAAACCAGCTGTCGTGTGGACTATCCATTGCATGCAATCACGGTATTTAGAGGAAATATCTTCTTCTATATACCGTGGCATGCAATGACGCATGCAATTAATAACTGAAAGTAAACATACGGTAGTATCAATTTTCTCTCAACCTTTCTCTGCTTTCAACTCGAGCTGACCTGTTGCAATACCTCCGTAAACAAAGCCGTAGTGCATTCTGGTGACGTCATCACAGGTAGGGCCACTCACCAGCTCCTACACTAATAAAAAGCTAAAATATTAAAGATAAAAAGATAATAAAAACTGATACAGATCAGCTGAAATCAACAAATGTGAGTTGGTGTTTTTATTGGTGTAGGAAGTGGTGAGCAGCCCTACCTGTGCTGACGTCACCAGAATGCACTATGGCTTTGTTTACGGAGGTAGTGCCTGTTGCCAGTATGTCTTGAAGGAGATTAGCTTTTGATGCCATTTTTTATACACCAACCCCAACAGCCATTCGCCGTTTTCACAGCGATATCTCGCCGACACGACATACAGACACGATTTACTCTGATGGACATTATAAAGCTGCGTTTACACCAAAGTTATTAACAAAATGTTTATTTTTCCGTCCATATAGATTCTATTAGATTGAACGGAACTTGATAAACACATCTCATGTGTATGATAAGTTATGTTCAATCTAATAGAATCTATAAGGACGGAGAAATAAACATTTTGTTAATAACTTTGGTGTAAACGCGGCTTTAGAGGAGGCTGTGGTTTATAACTGCACGAGGTCTACTGTTCACAAAACTACTAGTATCTGTGATTCTGATTATTCAAGAACCTGTCACTCTGTTTATGAAATAGAGTTTTTGCTACAATTAAAAAACTAACTCATTTACCTGGCGCAACGAGGTGAGCTGATTAAGGACGTCTCTCACTGAGACGATCTCCGTTTTTTCATGATTGACAACATTTTCTTCCAAATTCATTTTCGGCTGCTGCAGCTGGACCCTGTTCAACATTCTCTGTCGCAGATGATTACTATGCATTACAGCTCCTGGAATTAAGGAAAATATGTATGTTCAAGAAAATTGCTTACTCTAATATGTGATGTTTCCTATTTTACTGATAATAATGTGAAATATTCCTTTTATGTTTGGTTTTGAAGCATATAAATTTAAAAATCTACTTGTGAAAATTTAGTGAAGTGGACAACTACAAGACTTAACCTATTTCGAACTATGTGTAACCTTATATCTAAATTTGGGAGAGGAATAGCACAAGGTTACCTTATTTTTTCTGTCCCTATCATTTTGATGATGTACTTATTGTATAAATCAATAAAGAATAGAAGGCCGAAACTAGTTGTTTTAAATGCTTTAAATGAAAGGGTATTTCATGTTTTTATATTATTTTTAATAATGTTATAAGTTATCACATAGTGTAGCAAGATTCTTAAAATGATTTTTTCTCATCGAGACGGGGGTGAATCAAGAATTCCTCATATTTCTCATTCAAGATTCAAGATTTCTTTATTGTGGAAAACATTTGTACAAATTCATAGCATCGTCATAAAATACACATGATAAATACAAAGTATTTACATTCAAAGAAATACAAATTCAAAACACAAGCATACAAACAGCACAAAATATACCCTCAAATTAGAAACTCCTCTTTCCTGTATGGACATATTTGAATGAAACTAGTTTTTATGGCTCTCTTAAAATTACCCACATCTAGCTCCCTTAAATGTTCAGGAATCAAGCTTATTATAAGTATGGACATATTTGAATGAAACTAGTTTTTATGGCTCTCTTAAAATTACCCACATCTAGCTCCCTTAAATGTTCAGGAATTAATCTTATTATAAGCTCTCATACCAAACTCCTTGAAACAGTTCAATGTATTTGCATAATTGCACTGGTTCACTCTAAGAAATTCAGAATTTCTAGTGTAGGTTGTGAACGTTGCTATTTACAGAAATACTTGCTAAATTAGTTCTTACATACATAAAGATGTGTACAGATTTACGCGCCGCAAACATGAGCAATTCACTTTTAATTAGCCGACTATATCTGTATTTTTACAGAAACGGTGAGATACAGATATAAAAAGCTTGGCATCAGCTAAACATAAGCAATTCACTTTTAATCAGCTGATGCCAAGCTTTTTTATATCTGTATCTTACCGTTTCTGTAAAAATACAGATATAGTCAGCTGATTAAAAGTGAATTGCTCATGTTTGCGGCGCGTACATCTGTACACACCTTAAGACACTCAAGAATGTAAATAGCTGATACAGTCAGAATTTTGAATTCCTTGAATAAATCTTCACAATGAAACCGACTATTCACATTAGCAATGACTCTTACTGCCCGTTTTTGTAACACAAATAATTTTTTTACATTCGCATCATTACCCCAGGCAACCACACCATAATACAAATGAGAATGAAAATAAGCAAAATACTCTGAAATTAAAACACTCTCATCAACAATGAACTTCAATCTATTTAACATAAAAATTCCCTTCGACAGTTTGCCACATAATATTTTGATGTGTAAGTCCAATTTCAAATTTAGAAAATAATCATCCATGCAGAAGCACTTTTAGAGATCTTAGGCTGCTCACCCTACCATCCATTTATATCTATCGCGTCCTACTTTTCACTGCAGATAGAATTGGTACATTAAAACATAATTCAGATGTTCATAAATATTTTACACGTGGTACAAGAAATCCATTCATTGAACATCATAGGTTAAAATTTTCAGATAAGAGTCCGATTGTTTATGGCTTGCAACTTTTCAGCAAGCTGCCTAAAAATTTGTCAAAGTCAAGTAGGCCTAATTTTAAAAGAGATTTGTATGCATTTCTGGTTGACAAGGCATATTATAGTTTTGAAGAGTTTTTAAATTATAGGGTGTTATAATTTGTTCAACTGTAAAATTACAGTTACTTTTTGTATGTAAAGTGTAGAAGAATGTTATAATTTATGTGACGTGCAATATTTATGTAAGCTTCTGTTATTCTATTTATTTATTTCATGTATTTTTCAATACCTGTTGACATGGCCAGTTGTAAAGTGTTTTGGCTTAATAAAATTGAATTGAATTTGAATTAAATTGCTTTGAACTGTTATACCAAGAAACTTTGCATTGTCAGGTTGTAATCTAAATCCAAATTCCAAGAGTTGAGTTTACAGGTTTACATTTTACAGGGTAAAGTATAATATTCTTAATCTGTGTTTACTACAGTGTGTTTTATCAACAAACTGTCAAATAATTTTTAGTAGCTAAACTAGGCCCCTGCTAATGGCCAGCATAGCTTTAAACAGTGAAAACATAAAATGGCCTTCAAAGAATACATGGAGGAAGCCAAATCGACAGGAACGTCGATAGCAAAGAATATTATCATAGAGAAACGATAGCATAAGTAGATATCCCATGGTATAGGGCGTTTATGTCGCAACTTTTACTGTTATCCCAAGCCGATAGTTCACGTAGTTCTTTCCCATGCAGCTGTGTGACGCTGATAGTCTCTCAAGTTGTGCCGTTCATACAATCTCACCCCAAAAAAACAGTAAAAATTGACAATAATCGACAGTAATCGGCTTGAGATAACAGTAAAAGTTGCGACATAAATTCCCTATACCATGGGATATCTACTTACGCTATTGTTTCTCTATGATATTATCCTCAATTACATTTATATTGTAGAGCTCACCTTTCACAGAAATGTATCTAGGCCTTCCAGCTGATGACTTTCTTATGCTACCTACTTTCTGGATCACTTGCAAACGGGGTGTTGTGGTACCTCGACTCACTGATATACCTGTCAATCAATACAAAACATCACTAAATTATCTAAAGTTTCACTATCTGTTCAAAAAAATTAATCTCGCCTTCAATAATTCAGTACTAACAATGCTAAGTTGAGCTGGACTCGCAGACAACAGTGAAAATATAATTTCCAGACTGAAAATCTACTTTGTGAAAATAATCAAGAACTGGAAATTTTGTGAAGTGAACAACTACAGAACTTAGCCTATTTCAGACTATGTGTAACCTTTTCTAAATTTGGGAGAGGAATAGCACAAGGTTACTTCATTCTTTCTCTCCCTATCATTTTGATAATGTACTTATTGTATGAATCAATAGAGTTGTAAATTGAACTATTCTCATTCAGCCCGGCCGAGCTTGTATGAATAATCCTATTAAAACCCATGTAAATTATATTTTCACTGTTCACTGTTCTGTGGAAATCCAGCTGTATACACATTCATAAAACAAATTGATGCCAAAGAAAAAATTATTATTTGTACAGTTAGGTCCACGTTATAACGGCAGTGTTTGATTAGCAATGGTATTGCTATCCTAGTCTCTCATTCAACAAAGCGGATAGCGCTATCTCTTTCTCGCTTCGCTCTGTTGCCAGATCGTCTTTTAACAATGTAGAATTAATAATTCATCAACAAAATATTTTATCATAATGGAAATTAATTATGAAATCATTAAAAAATATCATTTCTTGCGTAATGAAATGTAATTGATTATTTTGAACGAGAATGAACAGTTAATATTACATAAATAAACCTGTATCAGCTATCGTCCATAGAAGGCATTGACAAGACAGAGGATCGGCAACGTTGTTTTGCTATCTTTCTCCACTGCCATTATAACGTGGACCTCACTATAGTGTGAAGGTCAACTAGAGTAACTGTATTAAAAGTGATGAAGAAGATGATCTTACTGCGGTGATTCTGTCAAATTTGTCAACTACGAATAAAATTCAAATTTTAAGGGTACCGTAAGCTTTTCGAGTTGTGAGTGTGGACAGAGAGTATAGAATATATACTTATCATAGAGACTGTATGTAGCCTACATTATAAATAAAAATAGAAATCTAAGTACTTTTTTAAAAATAATTACAACATGTAGGCCTACATGTAAAGTGTACTTAGATTTATATTTTTATTTATATTCAAGATTATAGCCCTAACTTGAAAAAAACAGAGTATACATTCTATACTTTCTGAGTGTAGGTAGTTATTATTGAAGGCCTACTCGCTTTGAACAACATGGCTTACCTGCTTCTTGTCAGAAAATGATGGCTTTAAGGGAAAAGAAATGTAAGGAATCAGCTTCTATTTTTCAATTAAAATCTTCTCTGTTATGACCTACACTACTAAATTTGTGAACTGATATTACTGTGTTGGTGGAGAAAGTGATAGAGTGTAGGCTGATCATGCACTGTCTACTTATTGATTTAATTATTAGACTATTTATTTAAATATAGACTATTTAACATTTAATTATTAGACTATTAATTATTCATTTGTCGACATAATTAATTACAGATCATAAATATTATTAATAGGTCTATAATTGGGATTAAAACAGGCTTGGCCCAAACTATTCTACTCTCAAATAAATTGAAAAAAATTGAAAAAATAAATTGACGAATTGACAGATTCTTGGCTATATTCAAGAAAATCTAGAACAAGTGAAGGCCCTATCATGCACTCTCTACTTATTGATTTAATTATTAGACTATTTATTTATTTATATATCCCTGTACACTATTTAATTATTAGACTATTCATTATTTATTTGTTGACATAATTACAGATCATAAATAATTAATTATGAATATGATTATGATTGAACAACAGGCTTGGCACAAAACTATTCTACTCTCAAATAAATTGTAAAAAATTGAAAAAAAAATTGGTGAATTGACAGATTCTTGGCTATATTCAAGAAAATCTAGAACAAATTCTGTATTCTAGATTCCTTGGTTATATCCATATGATACCGTATTGAAAGTTTTCTTATAATAATTCCTAGGTTTATCTATAGAATGTTTAGTTTTAAAAATGAATTTACAAATTTGAAAATTGATAGGAATAAATTGAAAAGCATAATAAAGTTGACATGAGATCATTAAAATTTTATTCATACTGGGTGGGCTACATAGATACAAATTCGTGTGAGTTTTACATTGAAGGGAAGAAAAGATTATAATATAGCATTGCTAACTAACATTAATATAACTCTGTCATCTACTTTTAATAGAATTTGTGGTTTTGACTATTTTTCAGTCTTTTTATTTAATACTAGATTACCCGGCGAATTTCGTACCGCCAAAAACTCAATGTATCTCATGTCACACTTGACTTTATTTGGTGAATCATGAAATTTTTCTGACAATCAATATTTTTATTCACATTTCAATACGGACTTACTATGTGCTTAAAACTACCGTTTTAATACCAGTAAACAATTTTATCACAGAGTGACGTGTTTCTTACAGCTGGTAAGTTCATATGCTAAATCATATTATCACATTATGATCTTGAATCATGATAATCTTCCCGTTCTACGTTAGCCGTTCGGCCGACAATTTCGAAAACATAGGTCTGTAAAATTGATTAATTTATAATTACTATTAGCCCCCCCCTATTAAAATTTCTGGTCAGAAACCATCCTCAATATTCGCACAACATATCCCCATAGTTTCATGCCGTTCTGTCAAGTAGTTTACGAGTCTACAGGGAACAAACAAACTAACAAACGAACAAACTAACACACAAACAGACATTCATTTTTATACATAGAGATTTTGACATCTTATGAGACCAGCCACCCCAAATTACTTGAGAGAGAATCATGAGTTTGTTATTCAAGCACGTTTGATCTGGGAGACTGAAATCCAAATAATAAATTCATTAATTCATGGATACAATCACGAATCATATTAATATGATAAGGGAGGAACAGCAGGCTTGGCCCAAAACTATTCAATTTCCAAATTTTAATAATGAATAAAATGACCAAAAATTAGGTTATGTTTCTATAATGGATGAGAAACATTAGGCATCAAAGACAAATGAGTCCTGAGAAATAGATCCTGAGAATAGATTATGTATTGCTAGTGACATTGCTCAAAGAACAATATATTATTATCAGTTATAAGTTACCTGTTATAGAAGGGCTGTTGGACGTGATACTCTTATGAGTTGTTTCCGAGTGGTGGCTGCTATTGAAAACCGAGTGTTTTCCTGGAGAAGGGGACCTGAAAATGATCACAATCATCTCAGAATTAATTCAATCTATTATTTCTTCCAGTAAGTTATCAGTTTTTGTAAATAAATAAATAAATTAATGAAAGAATGAATGAATAAATAAATAAATTTATTAATGATACTACTAGTTATTATAGAGCTAGAATGATTGGAATTGGAATAGGCTTACAGACCTGCTTGTCTCCTGGCTAGTATTGCGACCCCGTGTGACTCTGCTGTTGTTGACGATTCGCCGGAACCTATAAGGATCGCGGTCACTCTGCTTGATGTACTGCATTTCGGGTCTGTTGACGCCCCATTTGGGGCGGTCCTCCAGGCGTGGCGGTTGCTGGCTCCTACTGTAACGCAGTGGAAGCTTATTGTTGCGTTCGCATCTGTAATCACAAATTGGTGAAATTACAATCAAAATCAGCTTTCATAGCTTAAGCTCTGTAGTTTCCAAATCAACACAAATACACAAAAATCTGATGTGGCGCACTCACATAACTTTCCTTGCCGTTATGAAAATTGATCACCGGACGCTAGTGTTCCCGCGCATCTCAAGTCTACTATTCAAAGATTTGAGCCAGCTGGTGACAAGGCAATAGCGCTGGAGACACACGAGGTCTGCTATCTCTTCATAGTGAATAGAATCAACAGTTGCCAACAGTTTGCAGTTGGATAATCACATTTTATCGAATTTCAAGCTTATTTTTAATTTTAGGTGAAAATGTTACTGAACATTAATTGTAGAGATTCTCATGCTCAATCTTTTCACTCAATTTTTTTTGTTTGAATTGTATCTGAAGCCTGATAATTGAGAATCTAAAATAAACTTTGCATAGATGGGGCGGAGCTCCTGAAATTTTTACAGATATGGGACTTGTGACAGTTGATAGAACTTATCGATGACTATTCCAGGTATGAATTCGATCAAAATCGTTGGAGCCGTTTTTGAGAAAATCGCGAAAAACCCTGTTTTTGACAACATTTTTGCCATTTTAGCCGCCATCTTGAATCGCATTTGATTGAAATTGTTCGTGTCGGATCCTTATATTGTAAGGACCTTACGTTCCGAGTTTCAAGTCATTCCGTTGATTGGGAGATGAGATATCGTGTACACAGACGCACATACACTCATACACACACACACACACACACACACACACACACACATACAGACCAATACCCAAAAACCACTTTTTGGACTCAGGGAACCTTGAAATGTATAGAAATTTAAAAATTGGGGTACCTTAATTTTTTTCGGAAAGCAATACTTTCCTTACCTATGGTAATAGGGCAAGGAAAGTAAAACACCTACAGCATCATCCAGCATTTCAACGTTTAATCTACACAATGCGCAGGCCCCGGGCTTTGCTGAATGGCGCCCTGGGCAAATGTTCTACTGGCGTCCCCCTTATTACTGTAGGTAATGTAAAAACAAATAAACAATGTCACTTATATTTTATGGAGTGAATAACAAGAGATAACAAGATCACGTCTTTCAAACACAAAACTGTAGACCTATTCTTCAGACGATTTAAAGCGGAAAATCCTCTCTCTGCAGAGCAGTTGGTGACTGTTCTGCTTATAGAAAAATAGAATGCTTAGAAAAATATTCTAACAGCTACTTCAAGATTTGAGAAGGTAGATTTCAATTCATGTTCTATAGTTTTTTTCAAAAACGTCATGGATTCCACCAAGATCTTCCTGTTCTCCATACATTTTAAAGTGCAGATATTCTCAAATTCACTTCTAATATCATTAGAGTAGGAGGCATAAAGTTTGCTTGCAGCTTGTGATATGGTTTTTGAACAAGAGCAGAGAGTATGGTACTTAAATCTTAAGAGTTAAATTTTCAAAAGAGATATCAGCTTATGAATTCTCATGTTCCTTACTATTTACATTTTAAATTTCCAGTAGCCTGTATTATATTTACATGTTCAGTTCTATGTATTTTTGAAAATCTTGTGTCAGATATTTTTAGAGGTTAGGCCTATTTTGATTCTCCAAATTATTTCCGTCATTTGCGCCCTCAAGAATTTGGTAAATGCCCAGTCTGCCCATTTATAGCCAGGGGCCGGATAATACGTTCCGTTCAGATCTACAATCACGAATACGTACAATATTGCAATAGAGAGTTAGCTTAGACCTAACATAAGAATTAGCATTCATAATACTTATTTCATTTCATAATTTCTTCATTCATAAATTTGTACAATGGATGCAATGAATAGTTTCACTTAGTTCCCAAATCAGTACGAATATAGGTTACTTTAATTCATGGAATCCATGAATTAAATGAACATCATGGATTTTTGCAAAACTGGTCAAGAATTTGAATCGCTCAAACTTTCAGGAATGATAGTACTTGACGAGAGGAATAATAATATGTCAACACATTGGCAAAATTCACTCCTATTCTTGAGTTATAAGCATTTGAAGATCAGTGATTTTTCTGATCTGAAAGTGGAGGTAAGATTTTCTGTTTGAGTGAATAACTCACCCTGTATTGTAGCGAAACATCTCATATTATAGCACAACACTTGTTAGGTCAACCTCTATCCATAGCCCGAATATCATCCAAATCTGGGAGATATGAATTTTCATAGATTCCATGAGTTATCATGGTTTTTTGCAGAAATAATCAACAATTAAAATCGCTCAAACACTCAGGAATGATAGTACTTGACGAGAGAAACAATAATATGTCATCACATTGGCGAAATTCACGGCTATTCTTGAGTTATAAGCATTTGAAGATGAGTGATTTTTCTGATCTGAGAGTGTAGGTAAGTTATATACTAAACTAGTATATAAACGAGTTCATATACTAAACTCAATTGAAGTTCGTCCAAGATCTAAGACTCATGATCTAAGATCTAAGATATAAGATCCAACGTTCAAGTTTCCAGGATCTTGAAAACACAGGGTCTAAACTAGGTACAACAAAAATATTTTATAGTTTTGTAACTTAACTCGATTCTTGTTCGTCCAAGATCCAAGACCCAAGATCTAAGATCTAAGACAATGGACGCCAAACTTAAGAGCCTGTGAGCTAGAATAGCATTTATAAATGTTCTAGTGAGCTACCAAGGAGTATTAGACTGAAGAAAGTAGGTATGAAAAATGAAATTTTCACACTTTTATTGCCTCTAAAGATACATTTTTAGTGTTGTAATTTACTTATCTCATAGCAAAAAGTATAACAGAAGTTGAAATGTACATTTCAATGAGAGCGGTAGAACTCTTTTTGGTCATCAAGTATTTTCTTGATGTTTGGAGTGTACGTTGTAGCCACCATTCTGAAGCAGTTGTCCAAATGTTCATCAGTCAGTCTGTTCCTATATCGATTTTTTATGAATTTCATACCTACTTGAAAAAGATGCTTCGCACAAGTAAATAGAGCTGAACATGGCTTTCAACCTCAATGCAACTTGAATAATATTTGGATATTTTTTCTTTGGGGACTTGAGGGCGAATATTCATAGTTTAAGAAAGTGATCTGAGAGACAGATCATTTTGAAGCCTGATCTCCACCAAAATGTTTTACAACAAAAGCTGCAAAATATTCTGCATAGATCTCTACAAAAGAGAGTTGATGAATTGTACCATATTTGATATGCTTTTAAAATCTTGAAATCGTTGATCAAACTGTTCTCTCAAATCTGAAAGAATCGTAACGTATTCTTTGTTATTGCTGCAGTGCTGTGGAGGATTTTTCTCGTCATTGATTCTCTTCAGACTGAGAAAGTGTTTATATTCAAACTGGACGACATTCTTTTGCACGAGCATTTCTGTGAGCTACCAAAAACCGCCCCACGAGCTACCGGTAGCTCGCGATCGACTGTTTGGCGACCACCGATCTAAGATACAAGATGCAACGTCCAAGTCTCTTGGAAACACAGGGTCTAAACTGGGTACCGTACAACAAAAATATTTTATCATGAGAAAATACAGTTTTTATATATTCTCTTACTTGTTAAGGAAGGTTTGGGTTGCTTTTTCTACGGCTCGCTGGCGTGTTCGGAATTTGCTGGGCGTGAGGAGCCTCCCAGGCGAGGGTATCACAGACAGCTGGTTGCGGAGATCTCCTGCGGCGAAAGAACTATCCCAATTGAAGTTGAAACTGAAGAACTTTCTTCACTTTCTGCAAAAATTTCAACAGAGAGAAATAAGCATGAATATAAAAAAATGGGAAACATTTCAACTTGAAAATGACCTAAGTTATGGTCATAGTTATTTGTGCAACTAGTGCGCAAAGTGACAGTTTGCTGCACCGAAAGAAACGTTTACGCCCGAGCCGTAGGCGAGGGCGGAATGGTTTCTTGAGTGCCAGCAGCAGAGGAACTTTGCGCACGTATTTCACATTAAGTTTTTCCTACAGTTACCATTGAATATGAAAAGTGGGTAATTATGGGTAAAATTGCCTGAAATGCATCAAATGTTTTTCTGTGTAATTTATTATTGATAAAAACCTTAATTTATTGCCAAATTGAATAAAAATGTTGTCCTTGGTTATAATATATAATGTAATAATTAGCGCGTTGTGCTTCGTTGCACCTCTGCTCACTATAGCAGCCCAGTCACTGTTACCAACTTCATTTTGATTTGCTGCACTGTTGCTCCATATAACCTACTAAGTATTTTGCGTTGCCATGTTGCAAATCTGGAGTGCAGAAAAAGTTTTCCCGCACTAGGGCGGAAAAGTGATTCTTTGCGTTCTGTAATCAGTGCAGCAATGGCCACTTTTCAACGTAACTGTAGGAAAAAACTATTTCATTTCATTTCATTTATTTATCGTCACATTACATCAATTTTTGAGTAACACTCATTTGACTGGTGACATGTCAATACTAGAACAAATTATATTTAAAAGACTTAGTTCTAACTTCTTGAAAGTAAAATAAATAAATACACTCTATGATGTATCTCATCAAATTCACATGGAAATGAAAGTCACAAAAAGTTAAGTTACACTCTACAGCCCCTTTTCACAAATTAAAATTCGGCAGCAGAGTATAGGGCTTTCTCTACTAGCATTTTTCTGACTGTTAGTTTGAATTGTTTATTGAATCTAGATTTCTGATGGCTGCAGGTAATTTATTAAAATAACGTATTCCAGAGTAGAATGGAGTTTTTTCTAGAGCTGTGTGCCTATGTACTGGAAAAGCAATGAGACTACTATTACGTGTATTATACCCGTGATTATCTGTGCAGAATTGAAATTTATCTAAATTCTGTTTAACAAAAACCAACAATTGATAGATATAAATAGATGGTAGCGTTAGAATGTTTAGGTTTTTGAAGAATGCTTTGCAAGAATCTCTTGATCTCAATCCACAAATGACTCTTGGATTATAAAAATTTTACCGCTATCAACAGAATTTCCCCAGAAAATGGTTCCATAGCTTAGATATGAGTAGACATATGCGTAGTAGACGGCCAATAGGATGCTTTTGTCTATAGTGAGGTCCACGTTATAATGGCAGTGGAAAAGGATAGGAGAGCAGCGTTGCTGATTCTCTGTCTTGCCAGATAATATTTCTACATTGTTGAATAACGATCTGGTTGCGGTGTGGAGCTAGAGAAGGATAGCGCTGTCTGCTTTGTCGAATGGTAGACAAGGATAGCAACACCAACGTTGATCAAATACTGCCATTATAACATGGACCGCACTATAGTCGTAATATTTTAAATAATAAAGGGTACTTCAAGTTTCCATATTGCTTTTATTAAAAAAAATGGATATGAATTTTTTTATGTCTTTGAATAATACAACAATTGAATACAATCATGGTTTCAGATTCATGTACCTGAAAGAAGCATGTAAATTGCTTTAATTTTGACAACTAAGTAGCAAGTTTGTTAGCAAATTCATTAATTTAAAACATGGTCAATTCTTACTTTAAAAACTCAAAGTAAAAATCAAAGTACATTTCATAATCTGAAAAGAAGACACATAAAAACAACTACAATAATAGCCACTCAATACATAAACCTGTTGTTTTACCTGGATTATATTTGCATGTGAATAAATTAATAAATCTAGTTAGAATACACACTATCCTATTATATTAAGCGAGCAATTTTTGTATTTATTCATGTATGTACTCGCGCTTCGCGCTCGGCAGGGGGCTTCGCCCCCTGCACCCTCAGTAGAGTGGGTTAGCAGCCTCCGCGCTTCGCCCGCCCAATTGCCTGTAATGACTTTATAGAGTTGGATAGCAGCCTCTGCGCTTCGCGCTCCGGCTGAGAGGTATGTCTAACGGATCTCGAAAACGGCTCTACCGATTTTCACGAAATTTGGAACATATTAGGTTTATGATATAGAAATTCGATTGCACTAGGTCTCATCCCTGGGAAAACTCGATAAAGGACATTGGAAGGATAATAATTTCTCAAATTTAGTTCAATATAATATTTTTCATAATTTAGTTTATCGATTTTAAATTCAGCGAATCGCCAGGACCTCATAAACACAGGCTTAAGCCTACATGTGAGTCTCCCACAACGTAAGGGTTATACTGTATAAATGTACTGTGACTGTACTGTATTATTTGTAAATTGTGAGAATAAATTGATTTGAATTATTCATCCTGGGATGCACCAGAGAGGACAGGCTTTATAATATCAATATCCGTAGAGAGCTCAAGGTGATCTCTATACCTCAACAAGTTGATCCGTGTTTCGGATGGACACGTTAAGCCGTCGGTCCCGGCTGCCTAAAAAGCAGTCGTTAGGTCATGTCAGAGGCCCTGAAATCGATCAGTTGCGACCTGAAAACTCTGACACCAGACCTGAGCCAGCAGGTCACTCGATATTATTATTATTATTATAACAAGTTGACGAGAATTGGCAACAGTGGAGAGAACACGTTGAGAGAATGGGAAACGGAAGAATCCCCGAAAGCTGCCATTGCTTACAAGCCAGAAGGGAGAAGTATTGGCAGACCAAGAGAAAGGTGGGAGAATGTTTGAAGGCGGAACAGGTACTAATGCCTACCCCTGTAACAAGGCGACGACGAAGACGATTATTCATCCTTGGAAAAACAGCTGATAATTTCGTCGTCTGTCGATAATGGAAGTGAGTGAGCGAGTGCATGTGTGTGGGACTGAGAGAAAATTATGACTCAGCTGTTGAACTATTTGCAATCAGGTACTTAACCAAAGTCGGTTGAATTTTAATCCTGATCAATTCCAGGAGAACCAATCAGAGAAGCCGTATTTTCAAAATGGTCTTCTCTGATTTGGATCACGTGAGATTAATCAGGATTAAAATTTAACCGGCTTTTGTGCAACCGGGCCTTTGTGGAAGAGATTTTTGTTTTCCACTGGGTATCTCAATCTCAATTAACTGTGATAAGATAGAACCTTTCTGTATAAACTATAAATATATTGTAATCTCCTCTTTCGTAATTTACCGAGCGAAGTGAGGTCTAAGATTCAAGTCGACGGTTTTGAATTACTCTTTATGTTTATATGTTTTTATGTTCCGCATTTACGGCGAAACGCGGCAATAGATTTCCATGAAATTTAAGAGGAGTATGTTCCTCTTTAAATTGCGCGACGACATATATACAAGGTCTTTCCTTGAAATTTTGCATTTCAAGGATAATACAAAAGGAAAAGGAGTCTCTTTCAAACGCCAATATTACCATAAAAATCAGAATATAGAATAATATTATTCATCATGCATAAGCTGTCGAGTGGATTATTAATTGCATGCAATGACGCATGCAATTAATATCCCCATGTAATTTGGTAAAAGATCAGCTGTCTTGTTGACTATTAATTGCAAGCGATGAGGCATGCGATATTGATAACTCAAAGTAGCTTATTATTTTCTCCCCTTTTCTCTGCTTTCAACTCGGTAAGCTTTTAATGATAGTAACATACCGTAGTTGTTTACAACAATATTATTAGCATCCTACTGATAATGATTAAAATTAATATTAATAATTATTGTCGATACAACATTTGAAACAGCCATTAGCTGTTTACACACCGATATCTTGCCGAAACGTCAGGACAGGACATAATTCCCTCTGGAGGCTGTAGTTTTTACTGCGCGAGGTCTACTGTTCACAGAACTACTAGTAAATTTTCTATGACTTTGTACTCCAGATCAAAGCTATCGGTCTCCCAATATTTACAATATACTAACTCCTAGAAGCAGATAGAAAATCTGAATTTATTTAGTGATCAACTCATTTTATCATGTTGTGATAATATTGAATCAGGACCAACCTTGTTCGGAGTGGTCAGCATGATCGTTGGGAGGTGGCTGCGACGCAAGAGGCGCGACTACAGCTGCAGCGACAACGGCAGCGATTGGTCGCTCATCATCGGCGACACGCGACACCGCTTTTCGTCGCTCGTCGTCAGCGACACGCGACATCGCTTCCCTCGCGTCATCAGCGTTGTTGTTATTGGTCAACTGCTGATTGCGATACTGTTCTTGAATCTTCAAATCTTGAATCTTGAATCTTGAATCTTGCTGATCGCAGCTACTGCTGACGCTGCTGCCGCTGCTGATGACGTCATTGTTGAGCGACTGCTGCTCGGTGATCTGAACTCGTCGCATCGACTCGTCCAAGTCGCTTGTCGCGTGTCGCTCTGACGCGTGCCGCCGTCGCTCGCGTATCTTGTCTTCACGCGCCAGCCGCTCTGCATTTTCTAACGCTTCGCGCATCGCCTGCGCTTTGCGCTCCTCTTTCTCCTAGAAATATAAATATAAAAATTTTCATATTATAATAATTAGTTTCTAAATGATATTTTGATTATATTTAAAGCTATCAAGTTTAAAATTTTAGAGCCAGCTCCGAAGCTCGGGATTTAGCTAATTTCTAGACTTTAAACATAGGTAAGGAAAGTATTGCTTTTCGAAAAAAATTAAGGTACCCCAATTTCTAAATTTCTTTACGTTTCAAGGCCCCCTGAGTCCAAAAAGTGGTTTTTTGGTATTGGTCTGTATGTGTGTCTGTGTACATGATATCTCATATCCCAATAAACGGAATGACTTGAAATTTGGAACTTAAGATCCTTACAATATAAGGATCCGACACGAACAATTTCGATCAAATGCAATTCAAGTTGGTGGCTAGAATGGCATCAATGTTGTCAAAATCAGGGTCTTTCGCAATTTTCTCGAAAACGGCTCCAACGAAAATTTATACCTAAAATTGTAATTGATGAGCTTTATCAACTGTCATAAGTCCCATATCTGTAAAAATTTTAGAAGCTCCTCCCCATCTATGCAAAGTTTGATTTTAGATTTCCAATTATCAGGTTTTAGATACAATTTAAACAAATATTTCAAGTGAGAAAGATCGAGCATGAAAATCTCTACAATATGTTCAGTAACATTTTCACCTAAAATTGAGAAGAAGCTTGAAATTCGAGAAAATGTTATTATTCAATTGGCAACTGTTGATTCTATTAAATCATTGACTTTGAAGAGATAGCAGACCTCGTGTGTCTCCAGCGTTATTGTCCTGTCACCAGCTGGCTCAGATCTTTGAATAGTAGACTTGAGATGCGCGTGAACACTAGCGTCAGGTGATAAATTTTCATAACGGCAAGGAAAGTTGTGTGAGTGCACCACACCAGATTTGTTTATGTTTTGAATGTGACTATAAATTGTTATGCTTGCTTTTGTTCATACTGATTATACCAACTCTTACCTCTTTATCTTTCTGTCTTCTTTGTTCATCTTCCAGTCTTTTCCTCTCCATTTCCTGTTGCTTTTTCATCCTCTCATCGGCCTTTCTCTCTTCTAACATCCGTTTTTCTTTCTCTTCTCTCCGTTTGCGTTCCCGCTCCTCCAGCTGATAACAAAGAATAATTCACGATTAATTTTAGAATGGTTCTCTAGATTTTCAATAGACTACATGCTTTTTTTAGTAAGACTAAATCTTTTTATTCAATCAACCCATATGCATTAACATCCTGTCCAAAATAATCTAGAATATTCAAGTCATAGTATTAATAGTGAGGTCCACGTTATAACGGCAGTGTTTGCTTAGCTATGGCTTGTCTATTATTCAACAAAGCAGATAGCGCTATCTTAATCTCGCTTTGCTCTATGGCCAGATCGTCTTTTGTCAATGTAGAATTGATAATTAATTAACAAATTATTTAATCTTGATTATGAGAATTCATTATAGAATTATTGAAAAATAGAATCTCTTGCTTAATAAACAAAAAATATGTGGAGGCAAACAGGTAAAACCCAAAACTTGCCACCTTGAAACAAACATAACAAAATATAATTGATTATTTTAAACGAGAATGAACCGTTAATATTACATCAATAAACCTGTATCAGCTACCGTCTATAGAAGGCATTGACAAGACAGAGGATTGGCAACGTTGATCTCCCATCTTTCTCCACTGCCATTAAAACGTGGACCTCACATTACATTACATACATTATTTGAGAAATACAGAAAAGGGATATTCAAACATACACTATTTGAATAAAAAAAATATGTACCCTAGCGAAAAAAGACACTATTAGATCATTCTAATGATAATATAAGATTATTTTATAGGAAGTATAGTGTTCATTTTCAAAATGAATAAATGAGAAAACGAGAGTTCGAAATTGAACAGGAAAAATATGTAAACTTTCTCTAATATTTTCTGAAGAACATTCTTTCTTCACCAATATCCATGTACAGTGAGTTTCAAAAAGTCACAGCTTCTATAGTACTGATATTGTTTATTCTTTATTGATTCATAACATAAGTACATCATAAAAATGATAGGGAGAGAAAGAATAAGGTAACCTTGTGCTATTCCTCTCCCAAATTTAGATAAGGTTACACATAGTCCGAAATAGATTGAGTCTTGTAGTTGTTCTCTACAAACTCATAACTCGAATCAAATCAAATTGCTCTTTATTTACAAAAACATATACAAATTTATAAAATTAATTTAAACATTCAACAGTGAATACTCTGCACAAAGACTTGGAGTCTGTGAGTGAAGAGTGAGTTCTTTCAAGTTGATTGAGATTATGTTCTCAGTTCTGTACATATGCCTATTATAATTAAAACTACTCTCGTAGTTGTTATTCAAACTCATTCAAAGATTTATTTATTTTTTATACAGAGGGGTGATTAGTTTTCAATTTATACTTACTTGTTGCCTAATGGCGTTCTGATGTTCCAACGCTTTCCGCCGCTTTATTTCTCGTTCAGCCAGCTCTTCTGGCTCCAGAGGTATATTTTGTCCTCTAAGATACGTAGTCCTGTGAAATATTATCCACTGTATCAGTAAGATATCATGTGAAAGCCTACAATGAGGGATATCACACTCCACTTACTATCATAAGAGTGTTTGAGTTGCTATTTCATTTGATATACCGGGTGTTTCAAAAAGAATAACCCAATTTTAAACAGTTATATTTATTTCAAAAAATTGTGTACATAAACCAATTTTACATGGAATTACTCACAGAAGTATCTTGGAATGACGATAATTTGACTCGTGGAATGAACGTTTGATGAAGGCCTAATATATATATTAAAACAGAGTTAAACCCCGCTATTCATTTCGAAACACCCGATATTAGAAGTTAATCATTGGTTAATCATTGGCTGGTATAAAGTGAAAATCCACACTCAAATTACAACTACAAAATATATTATGTTTCTAAAGCGAAAAATCAACCTTTCATACTTTTTGAAAGGAAGATAAAATCCGATTTGACCTGAACTCCAAATTAAAAAATCTGGTGTGGTACACTCACACGACTTTCCTTACTCATTGAACTGGGAGCCTCATTCTTAAACGATATAATTTAGAGAAATAACATAATGACGATTGGCGGCAACATAATTATTTGAAACTACGATCGGACTACTGTAATGTGTGTATATAATTATTGTTTTCAGAGTACTTTTTCCTTGTGTAAATTGTGAAATCCGATGATTTTTTAAAAGTCGTCAAAACAGCTGTTCTACAGATGAAATATCTCGACTATTTTTATAGACTGCTCTACCTACCTACCTCATGCACGAGAAGGAGGTTACAAAGTACATTTCTCAAGGATGGGGTGAACCCCCCATCAGTTTCCCAGAGAGGAGACTCATGCCAGTTGATGGGGCTGATAAACAACTATACGGAGTATGAATTTGAAATAAATCAGTCGAGTAATTTTTGAGAAAATCGTGAAAAACATGGTTTTTCAGTAATTATCCGCCATTTTTCTCGAGAATATTACGCAGCTCCTGCAATTTTCCTAGAAATAAGACTCATGTCAGTTGATAGGGCTTATAAATCCATGGTATAAATTTGAAGAAAATCGTTAGAACCGTTTTCGAGAAAATCGTGAAAAACATGGTTTTTTAGTAATTATCCGCCATTTTTCTCGAGAATATTACGCAGCTCCTGCAATTTTCCCAGAAATGAGACTCATGTCAGTTGATAGGACTTATAAATAGCTATCCATGGTATGAATTTAAAGAAAATCGTTAGAGCCGTTTTTGAGAAATCGTGAAAAACATGGTTTTTAGTAATTATCCGCCATTTTTTCCGCAATCTTGAATTGAATTTTATTGAATTTCTTATTGTCGGGTCCTCATGGTATAAGGACCTTAATTGAAATTTCAAGTCAATCGGTTAATTAGGAATGGAGTTATCGTGTTCACAGATTACACACATACACACTACAAACACACACACACACACACACAACACACAACACAACACACACCACACACACACACACACACACACACACACATACACACACACACACAGACCAACACCAAAAATCATGTTTTTGGACTCAGGGGACCTTGAAACGTATAGAAAACTTGAAATTGGGGTACCTTAATTTTTTCTGGAAAGCAATACTTTCCTTACCTATGGTAGTAGGGCAAGGAAAGTAAAAAATCGAAAATTCTCAGGGTCTACATGTACACCACTGCTTGTCTATAGAATTAATGCTTCAATTATATTCAGAATTATACAATACTAGCAGGTAACCCATGCTACGCAAGGGTCTATTTCAAAACTTGTCAAACTGAAAACTTGACGTAATAAAATCTTGAAGAATTGAAGATAGGCCTATAGCCATCCTTGGTTGATTAGGAATCTATATGCAAAAATTTCAAGTTAATCAGTCCAGTAGTTCAGACGTGATGATGCGTCAAACATAATTTTCCTATCCCGTACGTGTATAAGCCATTTCTTTCCTTTATTATCCTTTCCTTTATTAAGATTAGCTTATATAATCTAATTAGAATCAAGTTTAATTACCTTTAAGGCTCGTTTAGCATGAATTGCCTCAAAATACTGAACGGTCTATTTGAAACATAGATAATGTAAGTCTAGTCCAACATAGTCTATTTGAAATATAGTTGATTCGAATAGTACTCACTTTGTACATTCGGATGAGTTGATAGAATCACAGCTCCAGTGAAATCCTTAGATCTAGTGCTGGCATCATCTCGATGCGATATGACAAGTATTTGAGCGGGCTCCCTGCAACGGAGAGAGGTTCACTTATTAAAATCAAACACAACAAATCAAAACAAAAAAAACTCAACAAATCAAACAACAACAACTAACAAAACATCTGCAACAATCTACACAAAACCAAACAACAAATTACCAAAATCACAACAAATTCAGCTCCTGAAATCTCTTATCTAGAATTTAGAATATATTTATTATTTTCACAAGGAGCACTGACCGAGAGAGAAAAACTAAGGATACTCCTTGTTTTATTTCTCTCCTAAATTTGGATAGAATTTAAAAGTCCGAAATAGGATTATGATTTTACTCTTCTAAAATTTTGTCCATTTTTACTCGAAAACAACAAACACTGGAAGTTTTGAATTTTGACAATTTGAAAACTGTATAAAAACACACAAAGATTACAGTAGAATTGAGTGTATTCAATTCGTGTATTTTGAGTATATTTGAATTAAGTGTATTAAATTCAATTAACTAGAAAATGTTTGCAACATTTGAAAAAACATGGAGCCAGAAAAACACAACTCACTCTTGGAAAAAAGAATGAAAAAGAATTTATGATACAAGATGAATAAAAACTTAATACAGAAAGTAAATATTTGGATACAAGAAGTATCCTACATTACTAGTGTGAGAATATATTCTTGAAACCTTCCTACAGTGAGGCTCACTATAGTGAGGTCCACGTTATAATGGCAGTGGAGAAAGATAGGAGAACAACGTTGCCGATCCTCTGTCTTGTCTATGCCTCCTTCTATAGACGGTAGCTGATACAGGTTATTGATGTAATATTAACGGTTCATTCTCGTTTTAAATAATCAATTTATTTTATTAAGCAGAAATTGATATTTTCCAATAATTTCATAATTACTTTTCATAATAAAGACAAAATATGTTGTTAATCAATTATTAATTATTCAACACTAACTTAACTTAGGTCTTCTAAGAAACGATTATCTACAACGCCAATCAATAGGTAGTGTCTATTGATTGGCGTTGTAGATAATCGTTTCTTAGAAGACCTATACAAATAATTATCACTCCTCTATCATTGAGAAACTGGAAAATGTTGGAAAAAAATATTCACCTCATGGAAGAGAGTTGCTCTCATTGCTTTGATTAATTACTGAAGAATGACAGACTAATTTACATTTTTTAAGAATTTAGCTTAGGTTATATTCATCCTAAAATGGAAGATGGAAAGGATATGGAATTCTGTGTAATTCATCATACATCGCATATTTCCTGGACCATCTATTGACAATCAACAACTATGAAAACATTAAATTCATCTTTGAAGCACTTATTTAACCTATTTATTCTATTTCAATTCAACACTTTACTGATAGATATTACTACCAATTGATTGAAAAGAAAATGTTTTAGGAACTTTTATAAATAGTATCTATATAATAAGAGAGAGTAGGGTTGTGTTTGTTCGTGTGTTCGTTTGTTCGTTTGTTCACATCAAAACATGTCAACTTGTGGATTGCATACCGGAAAAACGTGAATGATTCAGATCTCCAAATTTTGAACATAGATTCTAAAATATCAATCTCGTGCACCTGGAAGCCAAATTTCAATTTTCCTTCTAGATTTTTCAGAATTGATGTTCAAATTCATCTATGCTACCGTAGGCTACATGAAGTTTCATAGCCCAAAGTGTGTCTGTTTATGAGCAGGTTATAAGACTACTATTTACGAACGTCTATGTAGCGTAGCGGTAAAAGGCCTGCTTACGGAGCGATGGTTCCTCGGTTCCGAGAATCCCTGAGGCTTCTCATTTTTTTGTTCTTAATTTTTTCCCTCGAAACGTATTATTATCAATTATTTTTTGAAGGAATTTGTTTTCATTACTATTGAACTTGGATTTTATCAAATAATTATTTTTAATGTAAAATTTTGCCACCAGTATTTGTACTTAGTGTACTGAATTGGACATAGTCTTCATGCTGTAGGCCTATAATTGAATTTCATAAGAAAAACATGAATAGATCACAATAAAATGAGAAATAATTATATTCTTCAGTTATAATGTACTATCAGACACGAATTCCCAGTGAAACGAGTATTTTAGGTATTTTGTTTGGAATTGGGAAAACAAAAGGCTGCCTGATTCAAATTGAGGAGGATCCTAATCGAACTAAAATTTATTGATGTATTGGAAAAATCAATATGATTCTGTGAGGTTTCCAAGTATTATGTATTATTCAGTTTTCTATACTATAATAAAGGAAAGAACTGGCTTATACACGTAAGGAATAGGAAATTATGTTTGACGCATCATCACGTCTGAAATATACTCAACTGATTAATTTGAAATTTTGCATATAGAATCTTCATTAACCGAGGATGGTTATAGGTCTATTTTCAAATTTCGATTTTTTATTACGTCAAGTTTTCATTTTGCAGTTTTAAAATAGACCCTTGCGAAGCACGGGTTACCTACTAGTAATATTATAATATTATAGGAATAATTGCTGCATGACTAAGCACATAGGAAGTCCGTATTGAGATGTAAATGAAAATATTGATTGTCAGATAAATTTCATGATTTACCAAATAAAGTCAAGTGTGACATGAGATACATTGACTTTTTGGCGGTACGAAGTTTGTCAGGTAAGCTAGTACTAGAACATAACATTCTATATTCTCTGGTATAGGCTGGGCTGATGACGCATAGTTTATCTCTCATTACGCCCATTCATTGTCATTTCGATACTACATCTCCACCTCAGTCAGTGACGTAATAGTATATTTCGCACCTAGGGTCGAAAATGTACGTTTTCCGGCTCGAGATCGCGGTTTTCAAGTTCGAGACGAAGTCGAGAACTTGAAGCGTTCGAGAGCCGGAAAAACATTTTTGCCTGTGTTGCGAACGCTATTTTTCGCCACACCAAAAAAAAAACTTCCCAATATTTATAAGAAATTGAAAAATTAATAAAATTCAAACAGCCTATTTTGATAGTTTGAATCTTGGTTATGACAACTTTTACTGTCAATTAATTTCAATATTACTAATTAATAATTTACAATAGTGACCATATTTTTATGCTATTAATATTTCGAATAATTGTTTGAATTTTTATAGCTCGCGCTTTGCGCCCGGTGCAATATATCATGGATAGATGGATGAATAGAATTTTCATTACTATTTTGAAATAATGTGATGAAAAAATTAATATAATTGCATATTTCACAGTTTTGTCTCAAAATATATCTAAAAAATTGATTGAAATTTAAATTATGGTAACTAATATAAAAAATAGCTAATAAAAGTCGAAATTCATCGACAAAAAAAAATGTCATTGACCGAGATTCGAACCTAGATCGTGTTTGTTATTCACTGAGCTGAGTTCAGTTGTATTACGCCTTAACGCTCTCGGCTATTGGGTATTGTTGAAGGAAGAGGCCTGACTGATAACTCTTAGCATACACGTAATACTGTAAACTAGACTTCTAAAAAAGTTTACTTCACTCCTAAAAAGCGTACAACCTTTGACTATAGAAAGAAGGTTGTTATTTCTATAGAAGAAGGTTCTTTCTATAGTCAAAGGTACAACGGACTTTGGCTCATGACTTATATTATTAAAATTAATATTATTATCTGTTTCACAATAAAATTTTCACTCTGAATTAAGTCAGGTAACGTATGTAGGCTACTATAATAGTGTATAGCGGCATATTAATTTGAAGCCGGTTTGCCGGCATTTTCACAACAAAATATTGCTCTGAAATCATAGAGAAAACATTCGAAGATTCAATCTTGAGTGGGCCTAATGTTTTCTCTATATGGTTCAATATTGAAGAAAAATTATCTAAAAGTTTTAATAATGAATTACGGAAAAATTACTAGGAATTTTTTAGTCAAGGCTGAGTTTCACCAGTAGGCTTACCTTAAACTTCAGATCTCTGCTGTATTTTCTTGTTATTATAGTTGATTGTATTGCATTAAGAAGTGGAATTCGATAATAAAAAAGAAACAATTATTACTCTACTCACTTTTAAATATTGATACAATTATTGTACTTTGATTTCAAATTCGATTCTTCACTTTTAAATACTTGCGATACGTACCTTTCTGACAATGGACAATGCAGCCATTGTATTCATTGTTTGATATCAAAAACACAATAATAATAATATTAAATTACTAAACAGTAATTTATAAAATATATTATAGACATAATACCGCGATTCACGATACATAATTATATAGATTATTACAGTCGTTATGAGATTATCTCTATGACTTTTGTGAGATCGGGATCGGACACGATCAGCTGTTATTCAAGGTCATTTTACAGCCCTAGGGCCGTAAAGTTTTACCGGCCTGGTCGGAAAACAATCACTTTCGGCCTCCATATGACAGACGTAAACCAGCTCATTACATCCAAGTGTGGCGAAAATATCATTTTGGATCCTGAATCCATCAAACGACAAAAGCAATGTTATTAGCTGTCAGTGGTTTCCTTTGTTAGACGCGGAAACCATCCGAGCCAGAAATAACAGTTATTGATTGACTTGCTCACATTTTGACAGCCGAACTGATATTCAACTCTCAGGGCATCCATCACGAATCGTCAACGCAACACGCCTGCTATCACGTTTGCAACAGATGATCACACATTCAACGCATTGGCCACAATGAGGTGAATGATGTTTGGTCTAGGGTCAATATCGGGGAACCGAGCTTCGCTCGTTATTTATTAATAAACTATTGAAAAACAGAACATAATTTTTGAAAAATCTGGTGTGGCGCACTCACACAACTTTCCTTGCCATTATGAAAATTGATCATCTGACGCTAGTGTTCACGCGCATCTGAAGTCTACCATTCAGATCTGAGCCAGCTGGTGATGGGACAATAACGCTGGAGACACACGAGGTCTGCTATCTCTTCATAGTGAATGATTTAATAGAATCAACAGTTGCCAACAGTTTGCAATTGAATAATCACATTTTCTCGAATTTTGATCTTATTTTCATTTTTTGGTGAAAATGTAACTGAACATCAATTGTAGAGATTTTCATGCTTAATCGTTTCCACTTGAAATTTTTTGTTTAAATTGTATCTGAAGACCGATAATTGGGAATCTAGAATCAAACTTTTCATAGATGGGGCGAAGCTCATAAATGTTTACAGATATTGGACTTGTGACAGTTGATACAGCTTATCAATGACTATTTTAGGTATAAATTTGATAATAATTATTGGAGCCGTTTTCGAGAAAATCAAAAAAAGCCCTTTTTTGACAACATTTTCGACATTTTAGCCGCCATCTTGAATTGCATTTGATTGAAATTGTTCGTGACGGATTCTTATAGTGTAAGGTCCTTAAGTTCTAAATTTCAAGTTATTCCGTTGATTGGGAGACGAGATATCGTGTACACAGACGCACATACACTCATACACACACACACACACACACACACACACACACACACATACATACCAATACACAAAAAACACTTTTTTGGACTCAGGGGACCTTGAAACGTATAGAAATTGGGGTACCTTAATTTTTTCGGAAAGTAAAATGATTGGGGAAGGACTAACAGACACAGCCCAAAGCTGTTTCTTCCCTAATTTTCTATTTATACACTATAAATAGTCCAGAAAGTAGGTTATGTTCTATACACTTGAATTCGGGTTCAAATTTCAGTACAAACATTGAAAACAAAAAAGTTCTAATTTAGATTGTTTACAAACCAAATCGAACAACAAAATAGCACTCACTAATCACTATATATATATATATATACAGAAATTGCTCGCTCAATATAATAGGATATGAACAATTCATGTTTAACGCTAAACTAGTGCCCCCTGGGTTGAAGAACTCGCTCAAGAACTGTTTAATTGTAATTTTTGAAACCCGCAACTTTTAATTATTATACTGAGTTGATGAAAATCATGGAGACAGCTAATGCTTCTCTTACAAGAATAATTTGACAGTGGGTTTCATTGGGGATCGATCCTATTTGAAATGAAAAATTACTCTATCTTCACTTTTTGTGTAGTTGAGAAGTTGATATTGTGGTAATTATTCAAATTGAATAAAAATATTAAGAAATTGTCAAAAACCACAGATTCATTGATACTTGGAAAGACCGGTTTCGGTTGTTACACCATTGTCAATCTCTGATAAACAGAGTTCATACAGAGTTTATACAGAGTTTATCAGAGCTTGTCAATGGTGTAACAACCGGAACCGGTCTTTCTAAGTATCAATAAATCTGTGGTTTTTACAGTTTCTTAGTATTTTCATTCAATTACTCTGCCTTCAGCTGACTAGATCACAACACATTTATTTCTTTTGCACTTCCAATGTTATTTCCACATCCTGAAAAAGGACGAAGGAGTGAGTTAATTTTGTTGTCCAGTGAATTCGACCTTAAAAAAGGGTCGAAGAGTACGTGTTCAAAATTTGAAGCTGATTGATCGATTCTTTCCAAAGTTATTGTAGAACATACAAACAGAATATAAATAAGTGTGTGAATACAGCTGTGCTTTAAGAATTAAGTTTGTATTTCGGTAATTATTCAAAATTATATTTTTAACATGTGAATATTTTCTTTTTAGTTATAATAATGTGAAATATTATTCTATTTTTAGTTTTTAAGTATCTAAATTTAAAAATCTACTATGTAAACATATTTAAGGACTGAACATTTTGTGAAGTGAACAACTACAAGACTTAACCTATTTCGGACTATGTGTGTAACCTTATCTAAATTTGGGAGAGGAATAGCACAAGGTTACCTTATTTTTTTCTCTCTCTATTATTTGATAATGTACTTATTGTATAAATGGGACGGACAAAGACTTTGGCCTTCAGTAAGTCAAAAGTGA
The DNA here is from genome assembly GCF_014356525.2 of Nilaparvata lugens. Taxonomy (NCBI): domain Eukaryota; kingdom Metazoa; phylum Arthropoda; class Insecta; order Hemiptera; family Delphacidae; genus Nilaparvata; species Nilaparvata lugens. Next base: position 73,986,186 of record NC_052508.1, on the reverse strand, counting down.
AAACTCGCTAACGCTCGTTCAACTACGATTACATGGAGGTATGGTCGCGATTAATGTGTAGTTCCTGATTTGAAGAAACAGCTGATCCATCCCTGTTTAAAACTTGGACCAGATACAGAAATAGATATAGAATTCTATATCTGGTAGGTTCAAACCAAGGTGGTACACATGGCACTTAAGGTGCGTACAGATTTACGCGCCGCGAACATGAGCAATTCACGTTTAGGCCTAATCAGCTGATGCCAAGCTTTTTATATCTGTATCTTACCGTTTCTATATAAATATAGATATAATCAGCTGATTAAAAGTGAGTTGCTCATGTTCGCGGCGCGTATATCTGTACGCACCTTTAGAAATAACCTTTCAACTAATAACTAATTAGCCTTGAGCAAGAGGTCTACTAAAACTCCTCAATAGAAATTATGTAATGGGAAAATATCTTTCATACAATCACTGTTCTGAAAACACTGTTTCTGAAAATAATCAGATTGATTGATTGATTGATTGAGTACTTTATGTATGTAGATTTCTCTCAGAGAGAGAATAATAGAAAACTGTCAATGACTCCACACTGTTCAGAATCTGTCTTTATTGATTGATTGATTCTTCATTGATTCTCACAATAAGTACATCATCAAAATGATAGGGAGAGAAAAAATAAGGCATTCGTGTGCTATTCCTTTCCCAAATTAAGATAAGGTTATATATTGTCCTATCATTTAACAAGCTGTTTATGATTTAAAATCATACTGATTTTATCGTGATTGATGTGCTTTTTCTGAAAACCGCTCATAGCGACCGCACTTGGGGCTCTGTATAACACGCCTCTTAGGTTTTTATCCCTCAAAGATGAAAATAGATACTGAATCTACCAGATAGTAGGGCCAGATAGTAGAATGACCAGATAGTATTGAATGAAATAATGTATGGAATAGATTCTATACTTTCTGGGTGGGACTACCCACTGGGAACAGTACCCGAGTTTGTTGAGCCGACGATGCAACCAGGCTGGCGGCGTGGGACCTGGACGATCTGAGACCTGGGGCAGCCGCGCCTCCGGGTTGTGGGTGGTGGGGGCCCACAGGTGTCCCACCCCCACCCCCTTGTCGCCCCACCGCGGACGACCCATCTCCGAGGAACACGTCACCGAGTCGGGACTCTGTCGTCTGCTGAAATCAGGTCAGAATTGTGAATTGCAGTTCAAATAATAAGAAGAACTAGTTCAGTTTGAAGAAATAGAAACTAATTTGAGCTCAGTGTCTATAAAGCCTGGTTTTCATTAGTAGAGTTAGGCTCAACTCACACTTACGCGACTCAGGTCGAAAAGAGACTCGACTCTAGTCGAGAGCATGTGTTTCCAAATGGTGACATTCAGACCAGTCGATTCTAGTCTCCGCGACGTCACATGCTCTATGAAAGCACATGCTCTTGAAAACACATGCTCTAGACTAGAGTCGAGTCTCTTCTCGACCTGAGTCGCGTAAGTGTGAGTTGAGCCTAAGTGATACAGTTCCCTAGACAAGTACCAAATATCTTGTGAGCTCTCCCAATGAAAATGTTCATAGTAGAGTAGAGTCATGGTAGAGTACTAGTTTTTAGTAGAGTAGAGTGGGATATCACCGTGGGATAGAGCTCTACCACTTGCCTTCCCCCACCAGCGCTTCTCACTCTAATCTTCCACTACTATGCTGATGGAAACAGTCTCGAACTAGTAGAGTAGAGTCGTGCCGTAGGCTATCAAGTTTAAAAAATATTGTTATTTATTAAAAATAATTAATTTATTAAAAAGTGTTAATTTATTAGAGTGTTCAAGTGTTAATTTATAAACTAATGAAAACAGTCTCGAGCTAGTAGAGTAGAGTCGTGCCGTAGGCTATCAAGTTTAAAAAATATTGTTATTTATTAAAAAGTGTTAATTTATCAAAGTGTTCAAGTGTTAATTTATAAAAAAGTATCAACATTTTAAGGTTAGTTCTGTTCACTAGACAACACACTTTACCTACTATTCTCAATTGTAGTGAAAACAGTTATCGACCAAGTAAGTAGAGTAGAGTTAGCTCGGTAGAGTTAGTATGCCAGTTACTCGACCACTAACTCTACTAGTGAAAACCAGGCTTTAATGACGGCTATCAACGATTCTATTGCAGTATTTAAAGCAAATAATAACGGTGATAAAAATATGATTGATATTATGTGACAAGAGTATTATTAAATATCAAGGCCTATTTGTTGAAAAAGAGTTATTTATCTATTGTACATATTTACTAATCATACTGTAACTCTTTATCCTGGTTGCACAAAAGCCTGTTAAATCTCAATCGTGATTGAATGCATCTAGAACTAATCAGAGAAGATTTTTTTGTGAAGAAAGCTTCTCTGATTGTTTTTCGTGGCATACAATCATGATTGAAATTTGACATGCTTTTGTGCAAGTGAGCCCTTATCTACTATAGTGAGGTCCACGTTATAATGGCAGTGTTTGATTAGCAATGGTATTGCTATCCTTGTCTATCATTCAACAAAGCTGATAGCCCTATCTCTTTCTCGCTTTGCTCTGTTGCCAGATCGTCTTTTAACAATGTAGAATTAATAATTAACTAACAAAATATTCAATCTTAATTATGAAAATTCATTATGGATCTATTGAAAAATATAATTTCTTGATTAATAAAATATAATTGATTATTTTAAACGAGAATGAACCGTTAATAATACATCAATAAACCTGTATCAGCTATCGTCTATAGAAGGCATTGACAAGCCAGAGGATCGGCAACGTTGTTCCACTATCTTTCACTAATGTCATTATAACGTGGACCTCACTATAAAATAGTGAGGTTGACGTTATAAAGTAAGTGAAAATGATAAGACTATAGTTTTGCCGATTCTTCGCTAGCACCGCCTTCTATATTAGAAGTAGTGTGGATCACACTATGAGATTCACGGTATAGAGTCAGTGGAAATGATAGGACTACAGTATTGCCGATTCTCTGTTACCACCGTCTTCTGCAGTAGATAGCTGTGATTTGATTCATTCCGATATATCTGACGTAATATCAATAGCTGATTCTTTATTGATTGATACAAGAAGTAGGCCTACATAAATAAGGTAAAAAATCTGGTGTGGCGCACTCACACAACTTTCCTTGCCGTTATGAAAATTGATCACCTGACGCTAGTGTTCCCGCGCATCTCAAGTCTACTATTCAAAGATTTGAGCCAGCTGGTGACAGGGCAATAACGCTGGAGACACACATGAGGTCTGCTATCTCTTCATAGTGAATGATTTAATAGAATCAACAATAATTTGCAATTGAATAATCAAATTTTCTCGAATTTAAAGCTTATTTTCAATTTTAGGTGAAAATGTTACTGAACATTAATTGTAGAGATTTTCATGCTCAATCTACTCCACTTGATTTTTTTTGTTTCAATTGTATCTGAAGCCTGATAATTGGGAATCTATCTGCATTGATAGGGCGGAGCTCCTGAAATTTTTACAGATATGGGACTTGTGGCAGTTGATAGAGCTTATCGATGACTATTTCAGGTATGAATTTGATCAAAATCGTTGGAGCCGTTTCCGAGAAAATCACGAAAAACCATGTTTTTGACAACATTTTCGCCATTTTAGCAGCCATCTTGAACTGCATTTGATCGAAATTGTTCGTGTGGGATCCTTATAGTGGAAGGACCTTAAGTTCCAAATTTCAAGTCATTCCGTTAATTGGGAGGTGAGATATCGTGTACACAGACGCACATACACTTATACACACACACACACACACACACACACACACACACACACACACACACACATACAGACCAATACCCAAAAACCAGCTTTTTGGACTCAGGGGACCTTGAAACGTATAGAAATTGGGGTACCTTAATTTTTTTTCGGAAAGCAATACTTTCCTTACCTATGGTAATAGGGCAAGGAAAGTAAAAATAAGGTAACCTTGTGCTATTCCTCTCCCAAATTTGGATAAGGTTAATAATAATTATGAACTCCATCTCAAATATATTTCATCCATGAAATAAATACAAGTAATCATGATTTGTGATTTAATTAATCCTGGTTTATCTGATGTAATATTAAAAGCTGATTCTTCTCAATAATTATTATGAACTCCATCTCAAATAGGGTACCTCCAATTCATCATAAAATTACATTTTCTCATCATTCAAAAAAACATTTTCATAATTCAGATAAAATATTTAGGTAGTTTATCATGTAAAGGTGCGTACAGACTTTCGCTCTGCTCCGCAACCGAACGTCACTCCAGCAGAGAGATTGATGATCGACCGGCGAGCAAGAGTGGTTCGACCGGGGAACGCGAGAAGATCGCGTACTAACATTATCTACTTAATCTACGTACCTTATCTACTAACATCTTCCGTAACGTTCATGATGGGTGCGTGGGCGGAGCCACTGTGGTTCGATGGTGGTACGAGGGCGGTACGAGGGCAGTACGAGGGAGGAGCGTGCTCGGTGCGGGTTGGAAGCGCTAATATGTGTACGCAGCTTAAGATATAAGATAGAGAAAAGATTTGATAATTAAGAAAAGATTTGGCACCAGTGCGGAGGTAGAAAAATATAGAACTATCTGCTTCGACCAATGACAGACAAAATAGCAAATCAATGCTATTCAAGAGCTGACTTTTTATAACGTTGATCTTACTGTAGAACGAAAATATTTGTCAATCAATGGTCGAATGCCTCTTTAACACTGATCAGAGGATTTTCATAGGAATTCCATTGCTAATTAAAATCTGCCATTATAACGTGGACCTCACTATAGAACTAATCAGAGAAGATTCTTTCGAGAAGCAAGCTTCTCTGATTGGTTCTCGTGGCATCTAACCAGGATTGAAATTAAACAGGCTTTTGTGCAAGTGGGCCCTTATTTTATCCATTATCTATCCATTATCTAAAATCTTCTATCTATCTTCTCTATCTATTAACCATTAAGCTGGTACAACTGCATCAGAGAAGCAAGCTTCTTTGATTTGTTCTCGTGGCATCCAATCATAATTAGAATTTCAATTTCAATTCAATTTCAATTTCAATTTCAATTTATTTATTCACACAAACACACATAAGATACATCAATATGAAATAAAAATTAATAACATCAATAAAAAAACATTACAGTATAAAATAAATAGCATAAATATGAGAACACATTACAATATTAGAAGGCAAATTATACATGTTATGAGGTGAAGAAGGGTAGAGGATCAAAAGTTCTTCCAACCAACGCTATCCATGTCATAGGAAGGCTTTTGATCCTTGGAATTTTTGGAAAGGATTGGGAAAGGTATGTGATAGAGCACAAGTAGGGGAAGTGAGCGCACTAATCAGAAAAGCTCTCTGTTAACTTATTATAGTTCTCAAAGGTAGAAGAAGTAGTTAATTTTGATTCAAGCATTGATATCCGTTTTTACTTTTTTTGTTATCTTGGCACAGCTAATAATTTGTTCAGGAGTTTTATTTATAATTTTAGTGCTTAAATATATGAGTTGTCTTCTAATATTTTCAATGTTAGTATGATAGATTAGGTACTTATTTGAGGTGGGTCTTTAATTGTATTGATTATTGATAGTATTATTAGTGCAAATGAAATTATTTTTATATTTAAATATATACTTCACTACATTCATTACATACAACTGTCTAACTGTCAACACGTTAAACTCTTCAATTTAACAGGCTTTTGTGCAAGTGGGCCCTTATCTACTAATCTATCTATTATCAAAATCTTATATCTATCTTCTCTATCTACTAACCATTAAGCTGGTACAACTGCGTAGTGTTCGGAAAACACGTGATTTCCATGACAGCGGAAGCAAACCAACTAGGCTACCGTACTGCATTGCATAGTGCGGGAAATTCTCGCGGTGCAATGTGCTCTACTCTACACACGAAATTGGGAATTTGTGTTTTGAGGTCACTGACCGGAAGTTGTTATGGGACTGCCACTGATTGGCTGTTGAGGTCGGGTTCCTCTGTATAGCCCCACCCCACGCCTGCGCCACGTGGTACTCGTTTCCACCACCAGAGTCGCTGGCGTAGCCCGACGTTCCCCCCTCCTCACCATCACCTGTTTCACCCTCATCCTCACCTTCAGCGTCTCCGTCATTCTATATAAATGAAAAAAATTGAAAATTCTTGATTAATAGGGAATTGAGTTTACAAGTTTATGCTTCTTCAATGGTTCCAAATTTTCCTAAATAACTCAATAATATCGGTGGACCCAGCTTTGCTCTGGAGTGTAAAAGCATGGAAAATTTGTAATGAAAGATTGAATTTATAGTTTATATTCATTTATTCATTTTCTCAGTCGTACAATTTTTTTACAGTTATATGAGGAGGCACAACAGGCTTATGCCCAAAACTGTCCCTTTTAAAATTTATAGTACAGTCCATATAAAAATCTAGTCCATATCAAATCTACTATCACTCATCAAAATAACAATCTATTCACACTTCAAAAAACAATTACATCATCAATTAAAAATAGTTATACTATAAATTCGATGTAGTATAATATACTATGTTTGCCACAATATTTTTTAATATACTATGTACTATTCTATACTAACAGCATCTAGTTACTATTTTGGACTTTCTGAAGTGAACATGTTTCCTAAAAAGAAGAGAAATAAAAGAAAATGGGTTTTCCTTGCTGAATGTTTCTTCTCAGCTGGATGATCCCACACATGCACTCGTTCACTCTCTTTCATTACGGTATCGACAAACGACAAAATTTGCAGCTGTTTTCCAAGGACGTATTTATCCTTTTAATGTCCTTCAGCGAGTTATCCCAGGGTTGAGACCTAGTGCAATCGAATTTTCGTATCATAAACCTACTTTGTTCCAAATTTCGTGAGAATCGTTAGAGCCGTTTTCGAGATCCTGTCAGATACAGATATATAAACATATAAACATCGAAACATTTCAACAGAAATTGCTCGTTTAATAATATAGGAAATGTGTTTACAAGTTCACACTTTTTACAAGTTTATGTTTCCTCAATGGTTCCAAATTTTCTTGAATAACTCAATATTATTCGTTACAAGTTGTAAATGAGTGGAATATTTCTAATCAATTTATTAATTCAAGCCATTTAAATTCAAAATTTATAGTTTTCATGTTTATTTTGGACTAAAATTCTATAAAAATTGTACACGTGAAATTCCAACCTTATCTTGGACTTTGTCACCTATAAATTTGGAAGAAAAATAGCACAAGGACTACCTTATTATTTAATCTACCAATGTTATTACATTAGTATCATTTGCATTGTGGATAAATAAGTAAAAAAAAATAGAGGATTAGAATGTAATATGTGAATATTTCCTATTTTAGTTATAATAATATGTCATTCTCCTTTTATGTTTGTTTTTGAAGTATTCAAATTTGAAAATCTACTACTTTGTAAAAATAATAAAGAGCTGAAAATTTTGTGAAGTGAATAAGTACAAGACTCGACCTATTTCGGACTATGTGTAACCTTATCTAAATTTGGGAGAGGTATAGACAAGGTTACCTCATTTTTTCTATCCCTATCATTTTGATGATGTGCCTATTGTATGAATCAATAAAGACTCAGTAACAAAATAAAAATTCTAAATTGGATAGAGAAGTTGAGGATTAGAATAAAACGTGTAGGAACAACATTAATTTCAGTCGTGAAGAAATGGGGATACAACTAAAATTGAAGAAAAGAAAATTAATTCGTCACTTCTGCGCATGCAACAAGTTTTATTATAATCATTATGAATATATTTTGTCTTATCTAATTCCATCTATTGTATTATCTAAAATGATAGAGCATCACTTTCATGAAATATAACCTTACTTTCATTGAAAATGCACTGTACTGTGCAACTCAAGTCGAGGCTCGACCAACATGTGGAGTCGACGCTCGACTCAGTCTCACAGTCGTGAGGTCGCGGAGACTATAATCAACTGGTTTGAGTGTCACCATTTGAAAACACATGCTGAGTCGAGAAGAGACTAGAGTCGCAGTCTCTTCTCGACTTGAGTCACGTAAGGCTCAACTCACACTTACGCGACTCATAGTCAAGAGCATGTGTTTCCAAATAGTTACACTCAGACCAGTCGATTCTAGTCTCCGCGACTGTGACCATTTGAAAACACATGCTCTCGACTAGAGTCGAGTCTCTTCTCGGCTTGAGTCACGTAAGTGTGAGTTGAGCCTTGGGTGAGTTGAGCCTGACAATGTTTTGATTGCAGTTATGTAAACTATTACTACAAGACACCTACAAGACACCATGTGTTGTTCACATCTCAAGGAGAATTCATATTATGTAAATATATTGAACTTAGTCTTAAGTCTCACCCCATAGCATGAAGACTGTTTCTCAGGACTGAATATAGGAGGTAAACTAGGGCTTCGTCTGAGAGAGAACTTCATTGTAGACGTGCTGTGACTGTCTCTGTCTTCCCCGGAAGCATCAGATGCATCCGGACTCGTGTCCACATGGTGATTCAAATCTATTGACGACAGGTATTGTGATCTGAAAATGATAACACATAGATAAGAACGGTGCCAATGATAACATATCTATGTTTCAGAAATGATGATACATTGCCAAAGTAATTCAAGTGAAAGTTTATATTATTGGAAAATAGGTGAAGTTCACTGTTTTAAAGACTCTCAATAATTAATAATGATTCACTTTTGATCAACTAAATTACGACATGACAGTCAGGTATCTATGAATAATAGTTATTTGTATATCTAGAGTGAAAAGTACGACTTTTCCTCCCTGTGGGAAAAAGTTTGAAGCCCGAGGTGAAGCCGAGGGCAGCAATTTTACTGAGGGAGAAAAAGTATTTTTCGCTCGTGATGTACACAACATTTTTCCTCCATCTACATTTTTCCATAGAAACTGCAAATAAAATCATTCTAATAACTTACGTATTGGTGACAATGATTCCTAACAACATAACCTAAATCTAAAACCTAAAAACCGGTCATCTGATTGGCACTGCCGATTGCGCTCTCCATCGACAAAAGTTGTAACAATTATATCAGCTGGGTGTCTACCAAAAATGGCTGACTCCAGATCACGCGGTTCACATTTGAATTGCAGATCAAAAATATTTGTTGGCTGGTATTTTGAATAGAATAAGAAATTTTAAAAATTGTATAAATTTTTATCGTCTACTAATATTAAGAATATAATATCATACAAACATATATTTCATGAGTTGATCAAATTTCTGGTTGTGGTATTGAATTCAGTTGACTCAATGACAGACACCTCTTTATGCTTTCTCATCTGAGAGACTTCTAACCTATTATAATGTAAGTTTTTAAAATAGAGATGCTTCCCATGTTATTTAAATGGAGTCACTTTTACTCCCTAGGGAGTTTTTCTGTTTTTTACTACCGAGAGCGAAAAAGTGACACTTTAGTATTATGTTTCAGGGAGTAAAGTAAGTACTTTAGCCAGTAGGTGGAGGAAAAAGCTCACATTAGTGGAGCGCTTTCGGACACTAGGCCCTTCCTCAACACTGACTGTTAGTTGTTAGTTGTTCAAAAGTGATTATTAACAAGCAGTTCGTAATGGAAACAAATATTGAAGAAAATAATTAATTAACAAAATATTTCATCTTAATTATGAAAATTTATTGAAACATTAATGAAAAACATAATTTCTTGCTCAATAAATTATAATTGATTATTTTAAACGAGAATGAACAGTTAATATTACATCGATAACCCTCTATCAGCAAATACAGGTCTTGTCATTGACAAGACAGAGTATCAGCAACGTTGTTCTACTATCTTTCTTCACTGCCATTATGACGTGGACCTCACTATAGGAACAAATTCAAGAACAAATTTGAATGATGAACTCTTGCAGTAACCCAAAAGCCCAGTTCATACGATGCCAATTGGCGAGACAATTGTTATAAGGCTTTTTGTGTAGTTGAGAAGTTGATATTGTGGTAATTATTCATATTGAATGAAAAAGACTAAGAAATTGTCAAAACCACAGATTTATTGATACTTAGAAAGACCGGTTTCGGTTATTACACCATTGTCAATCTCTGATAAACTTATTTATCAAAAACGTTTTCAAAGTGTACAACTTTAGTGTACAAAATTTGATAAACTTATCAGAGATTGACAATGGTGTAATAACCGAAACCGGTCTTTCTAAGTATCAATAAATCTGTGGTTTTTGACAATTTCTTAGTCTTCTTCATTCAATTGTCATAAGGCATGAAATTATTGTCTTCGTATAAACACTTCAGGACAATTGTCTTGCCAACTATTCCGACAATTGGCGATACAATTATTGTCATAAAGCAACTGACTGGCATAAAATTATTGCCGTCGTATAAACACTTCAGGCCGATAATAGTCTTGCCAACTGTCCCGACAATTGGCCCGAAATTCAACTGTCTCCGGGAGTACAACAGAGGACAAAAGGCTGGGTCCAGCGAGCCCCCCCCCCACCAATCTGAATCTTAATTGTCGCGCCATTTGGCGCCGTATGAACGGTGTAGGCCAGTGCGCTGTCTTGTTTTTGGCCAGTTCAGTCAAAACAATTCATTGTGTGAGACGTTTTCTAGGTTAGGTTAGACGTCAACTCGAGTTCCAACGAAAATGGCACTTAAATGGAGAGACGATATGAGTATTAAATTTCTTGAGCTTTATGAAGATCAAAGATGTTTATGGGATCAGAGAAACGAATACGTATTTCAGAAAACGAGAAACGTAAAACTTGAAACTGCACTCTTGAAACTGAAAACTTGAATCTAAAAACTGAAACTGAAACAAATTGTATAAGGATAAGAATGCGCGGCAAACTGCACTCGCTGCAATTGCTGAAGTCATGAACGTTCATGACTTCGGTGCAGCTGAAGTGGAAACTTTTTTCTGTGAGGCTACTCTTGAATAAAAATCTGGTGTGGTGCACTCACACAACTTTCCTTGCCGTTATGAAAATTGATCACCTGGCGCTAGTGTTCACGCGCATCTCAAGTCTACTATTCAAAGATCTGAGCCAGATGGTGACAGGACAATAACGCTGGAGACACACGAAGTCTGCTATCTTTTCATAGTGAATAGAATCAACAGCTGCCAACAGTTTGCAATTGGATAATCACATTTTCTCGAATTTCGAGCTTATTTTCAATTTTAGATGAAATGTTACTGAACATTAATTGTAGAGATTTTCATGCTCAATGTTTTCCACTTGAATTTTTTTGTCCAAATTGTATTTGACGCCTGTTAATTGGTAATCTAAAATCAATGTTTGCATAGATGGGGCGGAGCTCCTGAAACTTTTACAGATATGGGACTTGTGGCAGTTGATATAGCTTATCAATGACTAGTTTAGGTATAAATTTGATCAAAATCGTTGAAGCCGTTTTCGAGATAATCGCGAAAACCATGTTTTCGACAACATTTTCGCCATTTTAGCCGTCTTATTGAATTGCATTTGATTGAAATTGTTCGTGTTAGATCCTTGTACTGTAAGGACCTCAAGTTCCAAATTTCTAGTCATTCCTCCGATTGGGAGATGAGATATCGTGTACACAGACGCACATACACTCATACACACACACACACACATACAGACCAATACCCAAGAACCACTTTTTTGGACTCAGTGGACCTTGAAACGTATAGAAATTCACAAATTGGTGTACCTTAATTTTTTCGGGAAGCAATACCTCCCTTACCTATGGTAATAGGGTAATAGTGTGTGTGTGTGTGTGTGTGTGTGTGTGTGTGTGTGTGTGTGTGTGGTGTGTGTGTGTGTGTGTGTTGTGTGTGTGTGTGTGTGTTGTGTGTGTGTGTGTGTGTGTATATATATGAGTGTATGTGCGTCTGTGTACACGATATCTCATTTCCCAATTAACGGAATGACTTGAAATTTGGAACGTGAGGTCCTTACAATATAAGGACGAACAATTTAGATCAAATGCGATTCAAGATGGCGGCTGAAATGGCGAAAATGTTATTAAAAACAGGGTTTTTCGTAATTTTCTCGGAAACGGCTCCAACGATTTTGATCAAATTCGTACCTAAAATAGTCATCGATAAGCTCTATCAACTGCCACAAGTCCCATATCTGTAAAAATTTCAGGAGCTCCGCCCCAGCAATGCAGATAGATTCCCAATTATCAGGCTTCAGATACAATTGAAACAAAAATAAAATCAAGTGGAGTAGATTGAGCATGAAAATCTCTACAATTAATGTTCAGTGACATTTTCACCTAAAATTGAAAATAAGCTTTAAATTCGAGAAAATGATGTGATTATTCAATTGCAAATTATTGTTTATTCTATTAAATCATTCACTATGAAGAGATAGCAGACCTCATGTGTGTCTCCAGCGTTATTGCCCTGTCACCAGCTGGCTCAAATCTTTGAATAGTAGACTTGAGATGCGCGGGAACACTAGCGTCAGGTGATCAATTTTCATAACGGCAAGGAAAGTTGTGTGAGTGCGCCACACCAGATTTTTATATATCTCCTCTTCCAGCACATTGCAAGACTCACTGATAAATTCCTTGCAAAGCTGGTTTAACATTCGTTTCAAGTCCTCACGGGACACAATAGACGACAAGCATTCGGCCATGTTTTCGAATATTGTCGTGGCAATAGTTTGTCCCATCTTCTCGCTCAGCTGGACTTGCCTTGGACAATAATTGGCAACCACGTGATGACAACTGTCCTCGGACAATTGTCTCGCCAATATTGGCATCGTATAAACTAGGCTAAACATTCCCCCATCGATTGTATGCCATTTACGTCAACCCGAAACCATAAAATTGGAGGCAAATTGCTCACGCTAGATATGCACTCTCATATCGAGTGACTAATCTGAATCAAGATCGCTCTGTCCCCGTTCTGAGGCAATAGCTGCTTAATAGTTCACGTTCGTGTGAAATGTATCGATTGCTCCACTTGCAAACAGAGAGTATATTCATACATTCTATTACAGTGTGTACATTCTATACTCTGTGGTTGCAAAATGGGTTCGATGGAAAAATGGTGGAAAGCTATGATGGAAAAATGTGTGGCTCGTTGGAGTAAGATTCATCTCTCATATTGAACACATTTTAAATGTTTCTGATCGACTGTTGGGCTTTTTTATTAGAACTTGCAAACATTTTCGTAATTTAGATACCATCATATATCTGTACAAGTCGTTAGTAAGACTTTTTGTGTAGTTGAGAAATTGATATTGTGGTAATTATTCATATTGAATGAAAAAGACTAAGAAATTGTCAAAAAACCACTGATTTATTGATAATTAGAAAGGCCGGTTTCGGTTATTACACCATTGTCTATCTCTGATAAACTAAAACTAAATACAAGAGCAGCAGAATTTATACTAGTAGGCGAGTACTGCTACTAGCAGTACTAACAGTACTCGCCTACTAGTATAACTACTAGCAGAATTTATACTAGTAGGCGAGTACTGCTACTAGCAGTACTAACAGTACTCGCCTACTAGTATAACTACTAGCAGAATTTATACTAGTAGGCGAGTACTGCTACTAGCAGTACTAGTATAAATTCTGCTGCTCTTGTATTAGTTTTAGTTTATCAGAGATTGACAATGGTGTAATAACCGAAACCGGTCTTTCTAACTATCAATAAATCAGTGGTTTTTGACAATTTCTTAGTCTTTTTCATTCGTTAGTGAGAAGTAGATTGGAGTATGCCTCAATTATTTGGGATCCTTATCATGCTGAATATTCTAATTCTCTTGAAAAAGTTCAAAATAAATTCCTTCGCTACCTGTATTTTAACCCACTTCACAGCTCAGAATCATGTTCAAAATTCCTAAATTAGAGTCCAGACGTAATCTTACATTTATATAAAGTAGTTAATGGTCTTACACAGCATCCTAACCACCTGGAAAGATTGGGCTTCTATGTGCCGACTGTTTCTCGTGGGAGGTATTTTTCGTTTTTTACACCAAGATCTCGAACGTTGCAAGATTATAACTCACCCATCAATCGATCCAAGAGACTTTTCAACACAGTATCTCGTGATATCGATCTCTTCAATCCGTCTTGCTTCTATTAAATCATGCTCTATATTACTTGAATATTAGTTCTTTTGTCAATTTTCAACTTTAAGCACCCTCTCTCTCTCTCTCCTCTCTTCTTCTGCTATCTATCTCTAAATATATTTTTACCTTACTTCTTCTCTATTTTATTATTTTCATTGTAATTTTGTTTAGTTTAATTAGCCAACTCTTTTTTTCTCATTTATATTCAACTTGCTCTTATTTTTCTCTTATTTCAATTAAACTTATTTATATTGTACGATACGAATATAATTATATAAATAATTAGTATTTTATTCTAAGATTTAGCATGTAATTCTTAAATTTTTGTTTAATTTCTGTACAAGTTGTTTTTTCTTCTTCTGTATTATTTTGTGTGGAGTGCGGTTTTGGGCAGTGTGCCTGTCGTATCCACACTGATTCACTACATTCTTTACAATGTCCAATTTATTTCCAATAAATTGAAATTGAAATTGAAAGTGATAACGCGCCGGTCTAATAATCAAGAGAACCTGAGTTCGAAACCTCGACCAGGGCAAAATTTTTGACCACAGCACAATCACATAGATACGGAGGAGTCTTTCGGAGGAGACGATAAGCCGTCGGTCCCGACTACCTAAATGTGGTCGTCATCTCTCATCATCATTACCCACGCACAAGCTTGAGACCTTATGTGAGCATCACCCTCAGTATTATTATTAGAAAATGTCCTTGAATGGACTCGCAAAATTTTAATTGCACAATATTTTAGAAAGGTGTTCGCTTGGCTTGCTTATTAATAATATTAGTAACTGACTGAACCTGGAGAATGGTGTCTCGGAACAGAGGAGTAGAGCCGGGCCCGATTATCTGCTGTAGATAGTTGCAGGTCCCGTCCTCGTAACCGTCTGCCAAGAGGCATACATTTTTCAGTCCAATTTTACTTGCCATGAATTTTCACCGTCATCAACACTTTTAATTTTTAAACAATGGTTACTCTTGGACTGTGAAAATGCATGTCAAATAACATACACTTGTTATGTGGAAATCCACTGTAGATACACTCTCTCTTCTCTCTCTCACACCGAAAATCCGGATTCCTTCATATCCATAATCCTCTATATTCTACATAATCACCCAACGTTTTCATTTTCAGCACGAATTTTCACAAATATGTTATGTACTCTTATTGTAATTAATTTTTTCATCATAGAAGTGTTATTATTTTGTTTATTATTAACAGTGTTTGCCATAGGTCTTGTCAGACCTTGTAATGTCATAAGGAACAATAGCATAAGTAGATATCCCATGGTATAGAGCGTTTATGTCGCAACTTTTACTGTTATCTCAAGCTTATAGTCCACGTAGTACTTTCCTGTGAAGATTTATGACACTGGTAATCTCTCATATTGTGCTGTTCATACACTCTTACCCGGTCAAAACAGTAAAAATCGACAGTAATCGGCTTGAGATAACAGTAAAAGTTGCGACATAAACTCCCTATACCATGGGATATCTACTTACGCTATTGTTTCTCTATGGTGATATTTACCAAATAAATATCAAATGGGCTGCCTAGAACGAAAGTGGTCTAAGTCACTCCAACAAGCTCTTGAATAATTGGCGTTTTATCAAAACAAGATATTAGAAAATCCAGGTGATAATCTTGAAACTTGTATTCCAGGGTATTTCAGAGGAACGGGAAATTTTGAAAGTTGAATAATTTCAAGTAAAACAGACCTTTAAATAATGTTTTTCATATCATTATTTGAGGGTAATAGTCAAAAGAATGCCAATAGTAAAAAGAATGCCATTTTAGAATAAATAATACCGTAACATCTATTTTTTGAAGATGACATCTTACAGGTATGCTCCTTTTCTATGCAAACATTCCTGTAGTCTCTTCATCACATTGTCCATGCATGGTTTGACGTAACATTACAACCGGAATTTGAAATCGCTTCTCGAATCTTGGCTTTCAATTCTGCAACAACGGAAGAATTGAAAGCCAAGATTCGAGAAACGATTTCAAATTCCGGTTGTAATGTTACGTCAAACCATGGACAATGTGATGAAGAGACTACAGGAATGTTCGCATAGAAAAGGAACATACCTGCAAGATGTCATCTTCAAAAATTAGATGTTACGGTATTGATTATTCTAAAATGGCATTATTTTTACTATTGAATGATAAGAAAAACATTTTTCAAAGATTTGTTTTACTTTTTCACTTGAAATTATTCAACTTTCAAAATTTCCCGTTTCTCTAAAACACCCTTTACTATTGACTTGGATCCACTTCATTACAGAGCTTAGTAGTGTACATTTTTCACTTGAACCACTTTCATTCTAAGCAGCTCAATATCTCTCTCACACACACTCACTCTCTCTTTCTCTCTCCCAGCCCCATACTCTCCCACTCTCTTGCACTAACTTTGAACCAACTTTGCGACCTGACAAGAGCTTGCACGCAACGTTGAAACCTTGCTGGCCCCAAATCGTTTGACCAGCAGCAGCAAAGTTTTGCAACGACAGCTAAAATCTCACCCCCGCCACCAATTACCCGCCCCCATCCCAACCTCAAATCCGACCGAGGTCATTACAGTGAAAGGCTGGGGTCAGCAGAGGTCATCGCACTACTAGAGTTGTCGATGCCGTCGCCTTAATTATGCAAGTGCTTGACTATTGTCCGTCTTGTAAAGTTCAGACGATTCACCTGCCCTGTCGTCTGAACTGGAAGACCCTAAGTAATTATCCCAAAACCCACACATCAGATAACCAGAAAACTCTGTCTGTACTCTGAACTCTCTCTGAGTCGAAGCTATCAAGGTACAAATGACGTCTGTCTACCTCAAAGACGCAACCCATGTTCTCTGAATCTATAGTGAGGTCCACGTTATAATGGCAGTAGATAAAAATAGGTGAATAGCGTAGCTGAATCTCTGCCTTAATTAATTATACCATAGAGAAACGATAGCATAGATATCCCATGGTATAGGGCGTTTAAGTCGCAAGTTTTACTGTTATCCCAAGCAGATAGTTCACATAGTTCTTTCCTATGCAGCTGTGTGACGCTGGTAGTCTCTCAAATTGTGCCATTCATACACTCTCACCCCAACAAAACAGTAAAAATTGACAATAATCGACAGTAATCGGCTTGAGATAACAGTAAAAGCTGCGACATAAATTCCCTATACCATGGGATATCTACTTACGCTATTGTTTCTCTATGATTATACTTCTACATCGTGGAAGACAGATTTGGCAACATTGCAGAGCTAGGAAGTGATATCTGCTTTGATGAATGATAGACAAGGATAGCAACACAATGTTAATCAAACACTGCTATTATAACGTGAACCTCATTATAGAATAAACACTTCATAGACCTTGAGCCATATGAATAAAGTTCAGCATTTGCTTATACTTCTAAAATATGGAGCATTTGCTTCATTTTCTATGAATAAACGTGAGCAAAACCTTTTGCTCATGCTCATAAAAAAATAGTTTGAGCATTTGCTCAAGAGTAAAAGCTTATATTCAAAACTGTATGAATAAACTAGAGCATTTGCTCAACTTTTGAAGCAAATGCTTCAAAAAAGGTGAGTCTAGTCTAGAGCAGCTTATCACCTTTTGCTCATAGTAAAATGGCTCAACTAATTCGTATGAGGAAGAGGAAACTATACCAGATACGATCACAACCAATAGTTGAGAACTATAGAACTCTTTTTAGATTCAACCATGATATATATCACCATTATCCCCAGACAAGAATAAATACAAAAGATAGCTACCTGATAACAAGATAGCCATCACAAAATAGGAAATATGCATTTAAGAAGATGAGAGTGTAGTCGATTATAAGAAGGCTGGCTATTGATATTATAAGAATATGCTGGAGATTATTATAAAGATGACATTTTTTCACGTTATTATTTCAAAATTCTAAACTCAACTAACCTAAAACTCTATTCATAAATATAGAAAACAGAGCAGACGACGCAAACACAAGCGGTGCCCCCTTCTTGCATATTTAGCGCTTCCGTGAGCTATAAAAACAAAGTAAGGCTACAAAAGCGAATCAGCTGATGAAAAATCTTTAAAATACGTGAGCATTTGCTCCAGAGTCCAGGAGCATAAGGTAAGAGTATAAGGTAAAGCTTATTCATATAAAAATGAGCAAATGCTTTTGCTTCCACCTTCTGCTCATGAGCAAAACCTTATGCTCCATGCTCTTGCTCATGAGCATTTGCTCTGGTTTTATTCATATGGGCCAAGGTCTCCTAATTTTATGAGTATATACTATTTATATTGTACTATATTGACCGTCTCGAGACGGCTTTAGAAATTAGCTTCGTCCAAACTCACATTTCTCTTATGAAATGCCACCTTTGAACTGGGGAAAATAAAATTAGAATAGAATAATTTCCTTCATTGAGGACGTACTGTAGGTCCTCTTTGCCACAGAACCCTTCAAATTTCATACAGAAAAAGTATATAAATGAAAATATAATCTGTGTACCCTTTTTACTTTCCTTGCCCTATTACCAAAGGTAAGGAAAGTATTTCTTTCCGAAAAAAATTAAGGTAGGTACCAAAATTTCTGAATTTCTATACGTCTCAAGGTCCCCTAAGTCCAAAAAAGTGGTTTTTGGGTATTGGTCTGTATGTGTGTGTGTGTGTGTGTGTGTGTATGAGTGTATGTGCGTCTGTGTACACGATATCTCATCTCCCAATTAACGGAATGACTTGAATTTGGAACGTGAGGTCCTCACAGTATAAGGATCCCACACGAACAATTTCGATCAAATGCGATTCAAGATGGCGGCTAAAATGGCGAAAATGTTGTCAAAAACAGGGGTTTTCGCGATTTTCTCGAAAACGGCTCCAACGATTTTGATTAAAGTTATACCTGAAATAGTCATCGATAAGGTCTATCAACTGCCACAAGTCCCATATCTGTAAAAATTTCAGGAGCTCCGCCGCATCTATGCAAAGTTTGATTTTAGATTCTCAATTATCAGGCTTCAGATACAATTGAAACAAAAAATCAAGTGGAGTAGATTGAGCATGAAAATCTTTACAATTAATGTTCAGTAACATTTTCACCTAAAATTGAAAATAAGCTTTAAATTCGAGAAAATGTGATTATTCAATTGCAAATTATTGTTGATTCTATTAAATCATTCACTATGAAGAGATAGCAGACCTCGTGTGTCTCCAGCGTTATGACCCTGTCACCAGCTGGCTCAAATATTTGAATAGTAGACTTCATATGTGCTGGAACACTAGCGTCAGTGATCAATTTTCATAACGGCAAGGAAAGTTGTGTGAGTGCGCCACACCAGATTTCTATTTTTATTCAAGAGTAGCCTCAAAGAAAAAATATAAGAAAAAGTATATAGAGTGAGATAGCATTGGACCGATAGCATTTTATACTATAAAACTAGTTATTTTATACTCTAGACTTGAAAATGGCATTAGTAGCCGAAACATGTCGTGACGAAATAATCTGATTGGGTACTCAGATTCATATTTTTATTTAAATTTTATACTGTCTTTCCTCTATGGTATAGGGTAAGTGATATCACATTTCCACCACTCAATAATATCACAGTGAAACAATAGCATAAGTAGATATCCCATGGTATAGGGCGTTTATGTCACAACTTTTACTGTTATCTCAAGCTGATAGTCCACGTAGTTCTTTCCTGTAAAGCTTTCAGACGCTGGTAGTCTCTCATATTGTACCGTTCATACACTCTCACCCAGCCAAAAAAGTAAAAATCGACAATAATCATGGGATATCTACTTACGCTATTGTTTCTCTATGATAATATTTTCTGTTGTTCTGCAGAAAAGAGTTCAATGAACTCCAGTATAGGAACTGGGAAGCCGGCACTCCACTATCATTAAAGAACTAAAATTAGATACCTTTGCAAATCAATAGGTTGTAACAATGATATTGAAACGAACGGGTGAATGAT
The DNA here is from genome assembly GCF_014356525.2 of Nilaparvata lugens. Classification (NCBI taxonomy): domain Eukaryota; kingdom Metazoa; phylum Arthropoda; class Insecta; order Hemiptera; family Delphacidae; genus Nilaparvata; species Nilaparvata lugens. The sequence goes on along the minus strand of NC_052508.1, from coordinate 73,966,138 downwards.
CTTTTTATTCTTCTGTTGCCTAACTTATTCACTAACAATTCAAATTCAAATGTTTTTATTCAGATGAGTTTTTTAGATAATTTATTGGATTTTTAGAGTACAAAGATTTTTGGAGGAAAGGGGACTGAAAATTAGCCGATCAAAAACACAGTACATGGTATTGGGAAACAATGATGGGCTACCCTCACAGCATAGATGTGGAGATACAGCATAGAATAAATTGTGGATGGATGAACAGAGAAAAATGAGTGGTGTTGTTTGTGATAAGAGAGTGAATTGTCAACTGAAGGGAAAAGTGTATAGATCAGTTGTGAGGCCAGCTATGCTGTATGGAGCAGAAACATGGCACATTTCAAAGAAACAGGAACGAAAGATGGAAGTGACTGAGATGAGAATGTTAAGATGGATGTGCGGGGTTACAAGAAGAGATAAAATAATATATGAATTGATCAGTGGCACTGTAAAAGTTGGACAACTGGGAAAGAAAATGCAGGAGACAAGGATGAGGTGGTTTGGGCATGTACAGCGACGGGAGGAGGATTATGTAGGACGAAGAGTGCAGGATTTGGTTTTGGATGGTGCGAGAGGACGAGGTAGACCAAGATGAGGTGGGGAGATAGAATAGCGGGAGAGTGGTTGGAGGAGAGAGCAAGCATTGGATAGGGCTTTGTGGAGAGGCAGACTAAGAGGAAGGAATGCCGACCCCATTTAAATGGGATAAGGCACAGCCAAAGAAGAAGAAGAAGATTGGATTTTCAGAGTAAAGGAAGAAAGTCTTGAATTTCTGATGAGAATGGATCCTATGCGATTCGAAATCATGCTCCAGTACATCCATGACAAAATTACTATTATTATTAGAAAAATATTGATAATTACCTGATTGACGACCGATCAGAATCGTGATAAGATCTTGCAAATGAACCCCATATTCCACAAAGTCCCAGCATTTCCTCTGAAACAAACAAACAATTCAATCAATAAATTTACACGGATTTTGTAGCATCCTATTCTATTTTAAAGGAATCAATTGAGTTTGAATGAAGAACTATTCTTAATAATATCAATCATAGAGAATGAAATATACAATGTTTCTTAATAAGAAAAATCTGGTGTGGCGCACTCACACAACTTTCCTTGCCGTTATGAAAATGATCACCTGACGCTAGTGTTCCCGCGCATCTCAAGTCTACTATTCAAAGATTTGAGCCAGCTGGTAACAGGGCAATAACGCTGGAGACACACATGAGGTCTGCTATCTCTTCATAGTGAATGATTTAATAGAATCAACAGTTGCAAACAGTTTGCAATTGAATAATCCTATTTTCTCGAATTTCGGGCTTATTTTCAATTTTAGGTGAGAATGCTACTGAACATTAATTGTAGAGATTTTCATGCTCAATATTTTCCACTTCATTTTTTTTGTTTAAATTGTATCTGAAGCCTGATAATTGGGAATCTATCTGCATTGATGGGGCGGAGCTCCTGAAATTTTTACAGATATGGGACTTGTGGCAGTTGATAGAGCTTATTGATGACTATTTTAGGTATGAATTTGATCAAAATCGTTGGAGCCGTACCCGAGAAAATCACGAAAAACCCTGTCTTTGACAACATTTTCGCCATTTTAGCCGCCATCTTGAATTGCATTTGATCGAAATTGTTCGTGTCGGATCCTTATAGTGAAAGGACCTTAAGTTCCAAATTTCAAGTCATTCCGTTAATTGGGAGATGAGATATCGTGTACACAGACGCACATACACTCATACACACACACACACCCACACACACATACAGACCAATACCTAAAAAACTCTTTTTTGGACTCAGGGGACCTTGAAACGTATAGAAATTTATAAATTGGGGTACCTTAATTTTTTTCGGAAAGCAATACTTTCCTTAGGCCTATGGTAATAGGGCAAGTAAAAATATGTAAACTTTTAGTACCCGTTATTATTTTAAATATTACAACGACTAGTTTCTAGTACTAGTAAAAGTTTTCATATTGTTCTTATTAATTAGTAAAAAAGTGAAGTGTTTTTGGAATGTTTCTTCTATGTTTAGTTTTGAAACATGTAAATTTGAAAATCTATTTTGTGAAAATATTTGAGGACTGAATATTCTGTGAATTGGAGAATCGACTTAACTCATCTCTCACTATGTGTTACGTTATCTAAATTTGGGAGAGGAATAACACAAGGTTACCTTATTTTTTCTTTCCTTATCATTTCGATAATGTACTTATTGTATGGATGAATAAAGAATAAGGGGAGAAACTGATTTTACAATCGAAAAGGGAAACTTTCTGGGAGCAATGTGGCCAACCTTGAATAATAACTAGTTCCCTTTACTATATAAAATATTATACTTCTATCAATTGACATTTAAAATATCTACCACCACGAAGACTTTTGCTGTTAACGTACAGCAAATATTGACATCTGGGTGAACAGCTAGGAGGAAATTCAAAGAGAGATTCTTTAAAGCTTCTTGTATACATTGTTTATAACTTATACTTTTCCAGTGACAGGTTCTTCATTGGGTTGCATCAATGCTCTCCAGGTGTATCATCCTCTCAGTAATCTTTATATATAAAAGCGAAATGGCACTCACTCACTGACTGACTGACTGACTGACTCACTCACTCACTCACTCACTCGCAGAACTAAAAATCTACCGGACCAAAAACGTTCAAATTTGGTAGGTATGTTCAGTTGGCCCTTTAGAGGCGCACTAAGAAATCTTTTGGCAATATTTTAACTCTAAGGGTTGTTTTTAAGGGTTTAAAGTTCGTCTTTTAGCATGTATATTCTTCTTCTCCCAATCTCTTAATTATAATTGAAATTTCCATATCATATGTTACTATAGAGCTATAATCTAGGTAGAGTACCTCTTCGAAACAGTTGTTAACTGGCAACTAAATTAATAATTTTGTCAGGTTGGCATTAAGTTGAGTTGACTTTGTTAGGTTGGCACAAAGTTGAAGATTTAAATGCATTTATCGCGGAAAAATTGATTGGGCACTGCTACTTCAATCCTGGGAATATTATATTACTTGCCGTCAGGCTTGCTTCGCTCGCCATATCCGTTTAGCCAGACGTTTAGTCTGGACCCCTGACTGGATTGTCCTAACATATGATAGAAATGCTCAAATGAAGAATGCAGGCGAGCGAAGCGAGCCTGCTGATCTCATTCTTGTGTCCAGGGGGCGGAGCCCCCTGGCTAGACCGATATGGCGAGCGAAGCGAGCCTGACGGCTAGTTTTTCTATAATGATCAAACTCATTATCATTCAATAATTATTAACTATTCAAGGATTCAGTATTCAAGAATTACTTTATCCTTCTCAAACCACAAAATTTTTATTCTAAATAAAGAACAGACTCCTCTCCACACACAGGCTTAAGCCTTCGTGGACGAGATGCATGTTAATTTCTCTTTTATTTTATTTTATTCTTCTTCTTCTTCTTCTCCTGTCTTCTTCTTCTTTTTCTTCTTCTGCTTAAAGAAGGGCGGCCATTCAGGCAAAGCTTCTTGGAAGTGGTGAGGCTTTTGACCCGGCAGAGTTTCGGGGGGACAAAAAGAAAAACCCAAGAGACCAGAGATGGGTGAAACTCCAGGCACAAATGTGGGTCAAGAGGCTGAGTCGAAGGTGGCCGGGCGCCGGGCACTCTAGAGGCAATTTGGCGTCCCCTCTCTTTGCGGAAGGACCTACAAAAAGGCCAGGAGTGGAACTCACGTAGGTCACGAGGACCAATCAGTCTGAAGAGACTGCCAAGCATATCACACTGGATTGTGACAAGGATTGCAACCAGGTGATGAATGGAATGTTAGAATAGGGAATAACTCCTGGTTCTTGTAAAGGACATAGGTTAGCCTAACTAATATACTACTTGGGAACACAATAAGCTTCAGTTGACGTGTGGGGTTCTTTGAACTTTTGGATCCTTGAATCCGTCCCTTCAAAAACAATAAACAATATGAACATACTTCTTCTCTTTTCAATTCGGTATTCTATCTCTTGTGAATGGTACTATTGTTCATTTATAGTGGATCCAAGGTTGGTATAGCTCTCCACTCTTTCTATAGCTCTCCACTCTTTCTATAACACCACATTCTAATCTTAATTGCCTCGTCACAATGTTGTTTTTACTGATAATCATCGAAGAAAGAGACTATCCCAAAATTATTTTCCAGCCCGTAACAAGTGCATCCTCATCTATTTCCATGTGATTACTTTATCACTCCATACTGTAAATGTATTTCCCTCTAGTGAAAAAAGTTCTCATACCGAAATCCAGAGACGTTCAACTTTCCGTTCTGTTTTCACAGGTGAGATCATTCTGGATTCAGTAGTGCCAACGCAACTTTGAATCTCACATGAGAACATAATAACAATTCTTGAAACATCAACACACAAGTTTTAATCCTCATGAGAGGTTGATACTGGAAACAATCCTCCAAGTTGAGGAGATAAAATCTCAGAAGTGTGCGAAGTTTTAATGGAAAATTAAAAATTCCACTCACTTTTTCACTTGCATATTGAGTTCCCCACACAACTTTCTTATCCTGCAACTAAAAATTCACAACGCGTTTCTGATAGCCTCTTTAATCGGTTCAAAACACATCTCCGATACAAATTTACCGTGTGGGCGTTTCCTACAGGAGGTGAATTTTAATGGGTAAGATTTGAGGAATCAGTGACGAATGTGAATAAATGTTGTATTTGTAATAGTGGTTGACAAAATTCTACAGATGGAAATTACTGATATATTGCAATTATTCAAATGCTAATGAATTGATTATTATTAAACGAAAATCCAAATTAAATGCTGCAATTCACCCCGAAGACTTCTGCTACTGCAATTATTGACAACAGGGTAAACAGCTAAATGGAAATTCGATGAGCGTTACTGTTCAAAAATTATTTGTCAGCCGGGAATCGAACCCAATACCTCCTAATAATAATAATTAATCTATTAGCATTTGAATAATTGCAATATCTCAGTAATTTCCACTGTAGACTGGCTGGCCGCTACGGCTTTGTATAAAGTGAGCGCTGCTATTCATAGATTGTCAGTTTGGTGTAAGGGTAAGCATCTCTGACCGGCAATTAGGAGGTACTGGGTTCGATTCCCGGGCTGACAAATAATTTTGAACAGTAGCGCTCATCGAATTTCCATCTAGCTGTTTACCTGTTGTCAATATTTGCAGTAGCAGAAGTCTTCGGGGTGAATTACAACATTTGGATTCTCGTTTAGTAATAATAAAATTGATAATAATAATAATAATAATGATAATAATGATAATAATGATAATAATGATAATAATGATAATAATGATAATAATAATAATATAATAATAATTTATAATAAAAGTTGACAAAATTCATTTGTGTTTATTCTTTAACAGTACTGAAACTACATGTGCAGTACTATGACTTCACTTTTGAGTATGATATTCAAGTTTCCAGATTTTATTGATATAAAATTATTGATTTATTATTTAGTTATTTAGTTATTGATTTATTTTATTTTCTCTATATAGGATTGGGCTGTAACTGACATTATTATTTACTAGATCTTAAATTATATTTCCACTATTTTTAGAATTCTATCAAGTTAACTTTGTATATGAATGTTATAATTTGTAAGTTTTCAATGTACATGACATTTGTCGATGTTTACTGTTGTTAAGCCTGTAACAAATTATGAATTAATTGAATTGAATGTGATAATATCCAATTTGACAACATAGTCGATTCAGAGTTGTCAGTTCGAGCATTTCTAGTGATATGGACTTGCATTAAAAGATCGAATTTGCGCACAGTTTGGCAACAAGGATATTTTGTCCAAGTTCCTTGTGAATTGAGAACGTGTCTGTAGTGGAGTGAGTGTCTCGGATCGCTCTAATCGTAAATAAAGTAAAACAGAGCAGAGTTTCGGGGGGACAAAAAGAAAACCCCAAGAGACCGAGATGGGTGAAACTCCAGGCACAAATGTGGGTCAAGAGGCTGAGTCGAAGGGGCCGGGCGCCGGGCACTCTAGAGGCAATTGGCGTCCCCTCTCTTTGCGGAAGGACCTACAAAAAGGCCAGGAGTGGAACTCACGTAGGTCACGAGGACCAATCAGTCTGAAGAGACTGCCAAGCATATCACACTGGATTGTGACAAGGATTGCAACCAGGTGATGAATGGAATGTTAGAATAGGGAATAACTCCTGGTTCTTGTAAAGGACATAGGTTAGCCTAACTAATATACTACTTGGCAACACAATAAGCTTCGGTTGACTTGTGGGGTTCTTTGAACATTTGGATCCTTGAATCCGTCCCTTCAAAAACAATAAATAATATGAACATACTTCTGCTGCTTTCAATTCGGTATTCTATCTCTTGTGAATGGTCCTATTGTTCATTTATAGTGGATCCAAGGTTGGTATAGCTCTCCACTCTTTCTATAGCTCTCCACTTTCTATAAACACCACATTCTAATCTTAATTGCCTCGTCACAATGTTGTTTTTACTGATAATCATCGAAGAAAGAGACTAAATTATTTTCCAGCCCGTAACAAGGCATCCTCATCTTTCCATGTGATTACTTTATCACTCCATACTGTAAATGTATTTCCCTCTAGTGAAAAAAGTTCTCATACCAAAATCCAGAGACGCTCAACTTTCCGTTCAGTTTTCACAGGTGAGATCATTCTGGATTCAGTAGTGCCAACGCAACTTTGAATCTCACATGAGAACATAATAACAATTCTTGAAACATCAACACACAAGTTTTAATCCTCATGAGAGGTTGATACTGGAAACAATCCTCCAAGTTGAGGAGATAAAATCTCAGAAGTGTGCGAAGTTTTAATGGAAAATTAAAAATTCCACTCACTTTTTCACTTGCATATTGAGTTCCCACACAACTTTCTTATCCTGCAACTAAAAATTCACAACGCGTTTCTGATAGCCTCTTTAATCGGTTCAAAAAACATCTCCGATACAAATTTACCGTGTGGGCGTTTCCTACAGGAGGTGAATTTTAATGGGTAAGATTTGAGGAATCAGTGACGAATGTGAATAAATGTTGTATTTGTAATAGTGGTTGACAAAATTCTACAGATGGAAATTACTGATATATTGCAATTATTCAAATGCTAATGAATTGATTATTATTAAACGAAAATCCAAATTAAATGCTGCAATTCACCCCGAAGACTTCTGCTACTGCAATTATTGACAACAGGGTAAACAGCTAAATGGAAATTCGATGAGCGTTACTGTTCAAAAATTATTTGTCAGCCCGGGAATCGAACCCAATACTCCTAATAATAATAATTAATCTATTAGCATTTGAATAATTGCAATATCTCAGTAATTTCCACTGTAGACTGGCTGGCCGCTACGGCTTTGTATAAAGTGAGCGCTGCTATTCATAGATTGTCAGTTTGGTGTAAGGGTAAGCATCTCTGACCGGCAATTAGGAGGTACTGGGTTCGATTCCCGGGCTGACAAATAATTTTTGAACAGTAGCGCTCATCGAATTTCCATCTAGCTGTTTACCCTGTTGTCAATATTTGCAGTAGCAGAAGTCTTCGGGGTGAATTACAACATTTGGATTCTCGTTTAGTAATAATAAAAATTGATAATAATAATATAATAATAATAATAATAATAATAATAATAATAATGATAATAATGATAATAATGATAATAATGATAATAATAATATAATTATAATAAAAGTTGACAAAATTCATTTGTGTTTATTCTTTAACAGTACTGAAACTACATGTGCAGTACTATGACTTCACTTTTGAGTATGATATTCAAGTTTCCAGATTTTATTGATATAAAATTATTGATTTATTTATTTAGTTATTTAGTTATTGATTTATTTTATTTTCTCTATATAGGATTGGGCTGTAACTGACATTATTATTTACTAGATCTTAAATTATATTTCCACTATTTTTAGAATTCTATCAAGTTAACTTTGTATATGAATGTTATAATTTGTAAGTTTTCAATGTACATGACATTTGTCGATGTTTACTGTTGTTAAGCCTGTAACAAATTATGAATTAATTGAATTGAATGTGATAATATCCAATTTGACAACATAGTCGATTCAGAGTTGTCAGTTCGAGCATTTCTAGTGATATGGACTTGCATTAAAAGATCGAATTTGCGCACAGTTTGGCAACAAGGATATTTTGTCCAAGTTCCTTGTGAATTGAGAACGTGTCTGTAGTGGAGTGAGTGTCTCGGATCGCTCTAATCGTAAATAAAGTAAAACAGAGCACAGCTGAACAGGGCAAGCCAATGCATGACATTTTGGGCTTGCAAACCAGCACACAAACTGCGTGGTATCACGCCAAGGTGAGGGCGCACTTAGTAACCAGCTAGTCAGGTTAAAAAGTAGGCAGTCATTCGGCCAGTTATTGATTGCACCAGCAAGAAAATAATTCAAATATCTATGTTGAGGTCCACGTTATAATGGCAGTGTTTGATTAGCAATGGTATTGCTATCCTTGTCCATCATCTAACAAAACGAATGGCGCTATCTCTTCCTCGCTTCGCTCTGTAGCCAGATCTCTATCGCCTTTTATCAATGTAGAATTGATAATTAATTAACAAAATATTCCATATTAATTATGGAATTTTTGAAAAATATGATTATTCGCTCAATAAACTAGTAGTTCTGTGAACAGTAGACCTCACGCAGTATTCTCATCCACAAGTACCTGATTGAAATTATAGACCTTATGGAAATACAGCAATAGACTGGCTTCTCCACACATCTGTGTAATCACTTGTCAGCTGATTCATGATGAGTAATTCTATAGTCTGATTTTTACTCTAATATTGGCGTATGAAGGAGGCCCCTTTTTCCTTTTAAATTATCCTTTTAATGAAAAATTTACAAAAACCTTGTATATACGTCGACGCGCAATTAAAAAAGGAACATACCTGTCAAATTTCATGAAAATCTATTACCGCGTTTTGCCGTGAATGCGCAACATATAAGGCCGGTTACAGAGCTCGACAGACCGTCAGTGCGTACGTCAGTCGCGCTTGTCTTTTCCATTGATATTCCATGTATCCATACAGAGCAGGACTGACGGCACGCATGCGCACGGTCAGGACCATGCGTTTTATACAGCGTACGAATACCATCGGTCGAGCTCGTGCGCATCCGTTCCATCGGTCGACTGACGCGCTATTGAAACAAATAGATGCTTTCAGAGCTGTACTGATCAGTAGCCCGATCGCAACATAACCAATGTGCTGACACCTCTGCCCGACAATCAGCTGATATTGAATTGAATAGCATAATGAGTGAATTCAATAATTAATAGTGTCATATTTGAATTCAGAGTTTTTCTATACATTTCTTCAATCATTTCTAAATTTTTTATTGAAAAAATCATATATTAGGCTATTAATATTATCTACATTCATTTGATCCGTAGCTTGAAGTGACTGCAAGTATTCCCAATGGTGATACAAGCTCGAAATAACTCCTCAAAATTTCTGATGGACATTCTGAGGTAGTTGAAAAATGTATCTTCACCCCAAGCAATGATGTATATAATGGTACTAAAATAATTATCTTTGAAATGCTCTTTGGGCGCCCATCGGGTGAACGTCATCGGTTGATATCTACGTCTTTTAATCTTTCGTTTACGAAGATAATAAGCTGCAATTAAATAATCTGTAAAGGCGTCCATTTTGTGAGTCAGAAAAACTGATGTATGGTCAGGATGGTACATATGCACTGACGGTCGGTCGAGCTCTGAATGTGTAAAACTGATTCATCGATGCTTACGGTCAGGATGGTACATACGCACTGACGGACGGTCGAGCTCTGTAACCGGCCTAAACATTCAAACATTCAAACATTAAGAGAAATGCCAAACCGTCAACTTGAATCTTAGACCTCACTTCGGTCGGTCAAATATAATATTAAATACTAATACTAAGAAATAGTCTATTCAGCTGGAGTAAAGACAAAATTGATATTTGGGATAAATGTTGGGTGTACAAACTCAAATGTAGTGATTGTAATGCTTGTTACGTGGGTCAGACAGGTAGAAGTTTTAAAAGTCGAATTAAAGAACATGTCAGAGATTGGAATAAACAAAATGGGGAATCTAAGTTTGCAGAGCATTTGATAGCATATAATCACAAGTTCACAGCTGAGGAGAATGTTGAGTTTCTGCATGTTAATAACAAAGGCAGATCTTTGAATATTCTAGAGGCTTTAGAAATAACAAGAGTAATTAAGGACAATTCCCAATATAGTTTAAATTACCAGATTCATTTCAATCAATACAACACTACGAGTTTAGTTTTATCTCAACATTGTAAGCATACTTTAGTCAATAGTTTTTCTATTTACATATTTGTTTTATTATCTTTTACTTATATTTTAGCTCTTATTTCGTACTAAAAGTAAATTTTGTTGTCATGGCGAGTCTGTTGCTTAAGCCGCCATTTTGTGAGACCGTTAAGTGGAGGAGACTGTCTAGCTGGGCCAATGGCAGGCGTTCATGCACTTGACCAATAGCAGTACTCGCCTACTAGTACAAATTCTGCTGCTCTTGTATTTAGTTTTAGTCTATCAGAGATTGACAATGGTGTAACAACCGAAACTGGTCTTTCTAACTACCAATAAATCTGTGGTTTTTGACGATTTCTTAGTATTTTTATTTAATATGGATAATTATCACAATATCAACTTCTCAACTACACGAAAAGTAGAATATAATAGATTATTTCAAACGATAATGGACAGTCAATATTACATCAATAAAGCTGTATCAGCTACCGTCTATAGAAGGCATTGACAAGACAGAGGATCGGCAACGTTGTTCTTCTATCTTTCTCCACTAACATGGACCTCACTAGTAATATGCTACTATTGGTCTTGGCTGAATCAGTACCAGGTTGAAGAAGTGTGATGAAGAACCCTTTAGTTCCATCTAACTCCCCCTATACCATTCCACCCACATTTTACTTCTCTCTAGGAGGTTGGCAGTTGAATAGAATGAATAGCTGTTGGAGCCGGAATGAAGATTTGCTGCAAATAGGTTGGTCGCTTGCTTGAAAAACACGTTTCGCATGAATTGGTAATGCCGCTGCATACAGTTGCGGTGCTGAATGAATGGAGATGCAATGGAAATTTATTGTCTTCTCCATGTTCACAGCTAATGATTGACATTCATCTAACAAGAATGAAGCTGAGAAAAAGATGACTTAAGATTTTTTATTGCCAAGTAAAGAAATATTCTTTCGCCCCATTTGAATGTAATGAGCTGGTTTTCGTGCGTCATATGGAGGCCGAAAATGATTGTTTTCTGACCAGGCCGGTAAAGTTTTACGGCCCTAGGGCTGTAAAATAACCTTGAAGTCAGCTGATTCTAATTTGATGTGAACGTGTTTACAAAATGGTTTGTGAAACGGAATCAGTTTATGCTTCTAGAAATTGAATAAAGTATTTTGCAATAAGATACTATCATTTTATTTGGATGAATTAAATACAAATAATGAGATATTATAAACTATCCAAATTCAATTTTCAGAGTAGGATAGAACTTCTAACCTCAACTTCCGATAACAAGCATTGTTGACATCCAGATTGTCCAAATTTCAAGTGCGCTAGAACAGCTGATCCAAAAATGATCAATATTTGTGTTTATTATTCAAGAATCAAAACATTCATAATAATATAATCTTATTGCCATTTGAAAGAATAAAAAAGTATAAACTCAACCTCCCACATTAAACATGATTGAACATAATATTTAAGGTTATTTAGACAAATGAAATCTACCAGTAAGTACTGCGTTTACCACTAAACCTAGTGGAAATTTTGGAACTACTTGAAACTACTAAAACCAACCTATTTTCGGACATGTTATTCATTATCAATATTTGGAAACAGAATAGTTTGGGCCATGCCTATTGTTCTTCCCCGATCATATTTAAATGATTTGTAATTGTATTCATTGAAAATGAAAAAAAAAAATACTTGGAGAATTTCCTGATATTAAGGTTACCTCAGATTTGTTAGAGCTATGACCTTCCAGTTTTGCTTTCGGAAGTGCCTAATAAACAATTATTCTCATATATATATATGTTTTTATTTTTTGTGTGGCGAAAATACCGTTCGCACCACGGGCAAAATGTGTTTCCGGCTCTGAACCTTTTCTAGTCCTCGGCTACGGCCTCGGACTTGAAAACCGATTTCGAGCCAGAAAAGTCTCATTTTCGGCCCCGGGGGTGCGAAATATACTATTACAAATAAAGATAATCATTGAATTACAATAGTTTTTGGCGTGACTGGAAAAAGAAGCCTTGAGCTCCAGCCACGATTTCTAAAAATAAGAAATACGTTTTTTAATCTAATAACAGCAGTACAATTAATACAATTCTGATGATGAATGAAAATCTATGGATGTTGAGTTTTATCAATAATCAAGTACTTAATAAACAAAACATAAGGAAAACTTATAAACAAAACTTTCTTTCTTATAATATTTGAAATAATAAGACTTTGTCATTTTGAATGATAACAGTTCTCATATCCAAGCATATTCTCTCTCTCTCTCATCCTTCTTCTTCTTTTTCTCCTTCTTCTTCTTCTTCTTCGTCTTCTTCTTCTTCTTCTCTTCTTTTCTTATTTTCTTCTCTTCGTCTTCTTTTCTTCTTCTCCTTCTTCTTCTTCTTCTTCTTCTTATTCTTTTCTTCTTCTTCTTCTTCTTCTTCTTCTTTTTTCTTCCTTCTTCTTCTTCTTTTTTTTTTCTTCTTCTTCTTCTTCTTCGTCTTCTTCTTCTTCTTCTTCTCTCTTCTTCTTCTTCTTCTTTTCTTCTTTCTTATTTTCTTCTTCTTCTTTTCTTCTTCTTTTCTTCTTCTTCTTCTTCTTTTCTTCTTCTTCTTCTTCTTCTTCTTCTCCTAATATCTATATGTATAGAAGCGAAATGGCACTCACTCACTCACTGACTGACTGACTGACTCACTCACTTCACTCACTCACTCCACTCGCAGAACTAAAAATCTACTGGACCAAAAACGTTCAAATTGGTAGGTATGTTCAGTTGGCCCTTTTATGCGCACTAAGAAATCTTTTGTGAATATTTCAACTCTAAGGGTGGTTTTAAGGTTTAGGTTTTAAAGTTCGTGTTTTGCATGTTTATTTCTTATTCTCTTAATATAATTGAAAAATGTCCATACCACATGTTAATATAGAACTATAATCTAAAGAGAGTACCTCTTCGTAACAGTTGTTAACTGGTAACTAATTTAATAATTTTGTCAGGTGGCATTAAGTTGAGTTGACTTTGTTTAGGTTGGCACCAAGTTGAAGATTGAAATGCATTCATCGCGGAAAACTGATGGGCCACTGCTATTTCAATCAGAGCTATTCCTGGGAATATTATATTACTAGCCGTCAGGCTTGCTTCGCTCGCCATATCCGTTTAGCCAGACGTTTAGTCTGGACCCCCGACTGGATTGTCCTAGGCCTTATGATAAATGCAGGCGAGCGAAGCGAGCCTGCTAATCTCATTCTTGGACGATCCAGTCGGGGATCCAAGGGGCGGAGCCCCCTGGCTAGACGTATATGGCGAGCGAAGCGAGCCTGACGGCTAGTCTAAGCATATTCTCTCTCTCTCTCATTTTCATTTTCTTCTTCTTCTTCTTCTCCTTCTCCTAATATTTATTTCATATAGCCAAAACATATTGTGACTCAATACTTTTGAAAAGGGTACTTAGTGCCGTTGCACAAAACGGTTAAATTTTAACCGTGATTAATTCCACGAGAACCAATCAGAGAAGCCGTTTTTAAAAAACGCCTTTTTGATTGGTTCTCGTGGGAACTCAATCACGGTTTAAAATTGAAATGAAAAAATAAAGATCATCATAATGCTATCAGCCCAGTCAACGGAGTGTTTTATAGAGGGAAAAGTTGGAAGACATTTTTGACCCCACAGTTCTGTTTAGGGTAGTGAGGAGGTAACACATATAAATCAAAAGTCCCCACCCCTACCGCCTGTGCTAAAGTACCATTTTTTGATTTCTCGCATAGAACTCGAAAACTATGCATTTTACAGACATAACTAATTCATAAGAAATTGAAGCTTACATAATTTCTATAATATTGATTTCACAACTTTTTCGATATCTCTTTCATTTTTCGAGATATCCGCTCTAGAAGATGTGACATTTTTGAAAAAATCTGGTGTGGCGTACTCACACTACTTTCCTTGCCGTTATGAAAATTGATCACCTGACACTAGTGTTCCCGCGCATCTCAATTCAAGGATTTGAGCCAGCTGGTGACAGGGCAATAACGGTGGAGACACACATGAGGTCCTGCTATCTCTTCATAGTGAATGATTTATAGAATCAACAATAATTGCAACTGAATAATCACATTTCTCGAATTTAAAGCTTATTTTCAATTTTAGGTGAAAATGTTACTGAACATAAACTGTAGAGATTTTCATGCTGAATCTTTTCCACTTAATTTTCAGTTTAAAATTGTATCTGAAGACTTATAATTGGGATCTAAATCAAAACTTGCATAGATAGGGCGGTGCTCCTGAAATTTCCACAGATATGGGACTTATGGCAGTCGATAGAGTTAATCAATGACTTTTTTAGTTATGAAATTGATCAAAATCGTTGAAGCCGTTTTCGAGAAAATCGCGAAAAACTCTCTTTTTGACAATATTTTCGCCATTTTAGCCGCCATCTTGAATTGCATGTGATCGAAATATTGTTCGTGTCAGATCCTTATAGTGTAAGGACCTTAAGTTCCAAATTTCAAGTAATTCCGTTGATTGGGAGATGAGATATCGTGTACACATACGCACATACACTATACACACACACACACACACAACCACACACACACACACACACCACACACACACACACACATACAGATCAATACCAAAAACACTTTTTCGGACTCAGGGGACCTTGAAACGTATAGAAATTTAGAAATTGGAGTACCTTATTTTTTCGGAAAGCAATACATCCTTACCTATGGTAATAGGGCAAGGAAAGTAAAAACACATTTCTCCTCAATTTTTTGCTATTATTGTTCTTATAACTTTTTGAATATCGATGGGAATAATCCATGCTGAACATGAGCTTATAAATTCTCTTCAATTTTTGTATAATTTCACAATTTTACGCACATCCCACGACTGTTGCAGCAGCTTCAGTGGTGAGTGTGAGATCTTCAGTTATGTCTAGCCTTACAGTCACTCAGGTCACACACCGATTAGTCAAGACAAGACTAGTCACGTTTAGTCACAATACTTCACATTTAGCTTATGACGCAACACACACTGATTCATTGCAATTAGACATGTCTTCATAAGCACTATATATAGCATATGCATACATAGGCCAAAATTAGAAAAAAAAACATATTTTACACTTATATTTCAAATACCATAGAATTTAGAATGTTCTGGAGCCACTGACACGCATCTTCTCCAGCATCATGGAGGGCCGACAGCCCTCATGATAGGAGTGTTGTGGACACTCAGATATTAGGTGGTTCATTGATTGGATTTGTCCACATTGGCACAGAGGATCAGATGTGTATCCCCATGCTGTCATCAGCTCAGCACACTTCCCACCTGCGTCCTGAACCGGTTAAGGCCACACCACTCTCTACGTCTCAGCTGGGTGCCAGGAACAATGTATTAGGGTCATCCACAAGGCCTTTGTTCCTGACCCTCCCTGCAACCATCTCAGTCTCCATAACTCCCTTGCACTTCTAATTTCCTCCTGCTCATCAAGTCTCAAGTATCTTCTTGACTTGAGGCGCCTTGGTGGAGGGTTAGCCAAATCTCTAGAGACTGGGAGATCCTCATGAATGTGTTGTAACTGGGAAATGAACTTGTTCTTCTTCTCCAACCTTCTGAGATCTGGAGGCATGATGTTACTAAGCACAGGCAACCACTCAGTCTCTGTTGGTCTCAATGTCCCACTAATCTTCCTCATAGTTTCATTGAAAACTGTATCATTTTCTCAACATGTCTGCTGCGAGCCAGACAGAAGAGCAGTACTCCCTGTACTGTACATAAGTGCAAGACTTGATGTTCGAAGGGCATTCATGTCACAACCCCAGGTTGTTCCCGCAAGTTTGCTGATGATATTTAGCCTTGTCTTCAGTTTATCTCTCAACCCCTGCAGATGTTGTCGATATGTGAGGGATCTATCAAGTCTGACTCCTAGGTAACGGGGAGCTTCCTGATGAGATATTCTTTTGCCACATAACCTGAGATTAATTGTCTTTTTTGCATGCTGGTTACTGAGATGGAATATTGTTGAGACAGTTTTGGACGGGTTTGGCTTCAAGAACCACTGCTGGAAGTATTCTGCCATTAACTCTAAGTCCTCATTCAACACAATTTGGAGCTGATCAAAATTTCGACCTTGAGTAACAAGCCCAATGTCATCGGCATAAATAAACTTGCGTGATTGAGTAACAGGCAGGTCTGCAGTGTAAACATTGAACAAAATTGGTGAAAGAACCGATCCTTGAGGTAAACCATTTTGTAATCTTCTTATAGTGCTGAGTTTACCATAAAGAGACACTCTGCATGTACGGTCTCTCAAAATAGCTCCAAAGAGATTGACGGTTGCCTTGCATTTCAGGATCCTTGCTAACTTCAGAAGAAGACCAGATCTCCACACTGTGTCATATGCTGCACTAAGGTCCAGAAATACGGCTCCTGATTTGAGGTTTCTCTCAAACCCATGCTCAATGTAAGTGTGAGCCCCAATACTTGTTCCTCACAACTCCTACCCTCCCTGAAACCAGCCTGCTCCTCTGGCAAACACTCATCCATTCTGCTCCCGACTCTTGTCAGCAGGACTCGTTCAAAAAGTTTGTACACAACTGACAACAGGGCTATTGGTCTATAGCTTTTTGGTCTCTTGATCTTTTCCTGGCTTCAATACTGCTACGACCTTTGTTTGTTTCCAGGATTTGGGGAGCTCAGCTCTAGCCATTACTTCAGAAAAATACTTTGAGAGCCACATTATAGCTTTTGGTCCCAAATTCTTGATAAACTCAGGCAGAACTCCATCAACTCCTGGTGCTCTATTGCCTTTCATCTTTTTATGGCAGCTATAATCTCTTCAGAACTTACCAACTCAGCCAAAAAGGATTGTTGCATGCAGTTTTTCAGCTCCTTCTGTAGTTTCCGCTTCATTTGAGCTTTCAGCTTTGGGGGCACATCTATATCACCATTTTCCTGGAAGATGTCAGCTATTTGATCAGGAGTCACATCCGCTCTTTTTATGGATCTTGTGTTCCCACTCAGCTTCGGAGTAAACTCCATGATTTTCTGCTGGAGTGAGTGAAATCCAGACTCTGCATGGCTTCCATCCAACGATTGCGTCTTCCTTCATCCAAATTTTTTATCAGGCTATTGGCAAGCTCATCAGTTGGTGAAACTTTATATTCAGCAGTAAACCATCACATTCTGCATTCCAACATGGGACATAATTCTTTCTATGGCCTCTGGGATAGATCTCTTTGCAGCCATGAAAAGCAGTCTGCTAAACCTTCCATAGTTTGGTATGTTGATAGGGATTCTGGAAACTGTTTTTTCAACTTCTTCAGTAAACTTTGCCCAAACTGCCTTACGGAGATTCACCTTGGAAGTTCAGGATTTTGAACACATGGCAACCTCATGCCAATCTCTAAAACCACCATGCTATGTTGACTTTAGGGAATCTTGATTCAACTGATCTTGTCACATGCAAAGGTCTACCTTCCCTATTACATGACACAAAGCACAGATCTGGAGTGGTAGAAGTTCCCCATCTGGCAGAATGAAAAGTGCTGCCTTGTTTAGCATCATATTCCAAGTGACATCATTTACTTCAGCCCATCGAATCAGACTCTCACCATCCCTGTTTTCAGTTCTGTAGCCCCACAGAGGGCTATGAGAGTTGAAATCGCCAGCATAAATGCACGGATATGCAGCATGAGGGAGGGCAGGGTTCTCCCATTCTTCCCCAGGGGGTTTGTACACATTGAATATACTCAGCCCTCCGTATACTATGCCTATGCATGACTATTTCCATTTAAACCACTACAATTAGAAGCAATATTCGATGTAACAAATGTGGCAATTCCATGCTTATCATGATTTAAACTGTAACAAGTGTATAGCCTGGAATCTTCAGCTTGTTATCCATATTCGCTGCTACATGTGTTTCTTGAATCAGTATGATGTCAATTTTGAGATCTTTACTCATTTTTCCACAAATTCTCCTTTAGCTCTTGTCATGCCCTCAATATTAAGTTGTGCTATTCTAAGTAAGTTACTATCTGGATTGCCCTGAAAAGGACTTTGGCCTATGTAGCCGGGAGACATTACTGGAATGTGTCCGGCTTGCAAAAAATGAGCTTCAAATTGATTTCAAAATCCACTCAATATCTAATGTACAATTACATTAAAATTAGAAAAGTACTTAAAAACACAAGGCAGAAACATTGAAAAACATCAATACCTACTCCCATCTCCATAAAACATTTTGAGGTTAGAAAATATTTGTAGGCCTTTAAAATTTCTTATGAGATTCACTTTAAAAAAAAAACTTTTTCTTTTCAAACCTTCAGAAATAGTTGACATCAAATAATATAAGCATAAAAACTATCCAAAAAGGAAATTGAAAATAAAATTATGTTAAAAGTAGGAGTTTGAAAATTTTCATAAGCAACTATGTGAAGTATTGTGACTAAACGTGACTAGTATTGACTTATCGGTGAGTGACCAGGCTAATTATTCTAAAATTGTATCATCACTGATGCTCTGTGTTTATAAGTGGCAGAGTGTGATACAGCTATGTCAATAGTGAAGGAAATCAATGATCAAAAATCAAATCAGCGAATGAATAATTAATAACATATCAACAAAGATTCATTAGCGGAACAGTATAATGCAATGTAGATTCTAGCTATTTGGTTAGCTGATATTAGCTATCTCATCCGCAAACATTATACAGTTTCACACAGTATGCAGTTCTATCGCGATTATACAGTTGCGATTGCTATCTGAATCCCGTTGGTATGTTGAAGCGAGAAAGAGATGGTGCTATCCGCTTTGGTGAATGATAGACAAGGATAGCAATACCATTCCTGTTGTAGCGTAAAGGGATTAAGCCTGTGAACGGCTCATTGAGTTCTGAATGGATAATCATTATTATCGGTATATGTGTTCTATTAATTGCGCCCCTGACTGCTGTAGGATGCTCTATAAGTAATTGTTATTGTTTGCAAATCAATGGTTCTCGTGTAATGAATTTATGTGGAAGATCTGGTCGGTCGTATATAATTGCGAGAATACGGTATCGCCAGAAGTTTTGGAAATGCACTACTTGTTTTGACAAGTCATCGTAGGGATAACCAATTAGCTATAAAGCCTAATTTCATTAGTAGAGTATTAGTGGTAGAGTTTCCTGGGCAAGTACTAACTATCTTGTGAACTCTCCCAATGAAAACGTTCATGGTAGAGTACTAGTTTTTAGTAGAATAGAGTGGGATAGCACCGTGGGATAGTACTCTACCACTTGCCTTCCCCACCACCGCTTCTCACTTTACTCTACCACTACTATGCTGATGAAAACAGTCTCGAACTAGTATTGACATTTTATGGTTGGTTCTGTTCAGTAGACAACACACTTTACCTACTATTCTTAATTGTAGTGAAAACTCGACCAAATAAGTAGAGTAGAGTTAGCTCGGTAGAGTTAGTATGCCAGTTACTCGACCACTAACTCTCAAAACCAGTAGTGAAAACCTGGCTTAAGGGCAAGATCATATTACGTGTTTTCAGGCGTTTTCTGTGGTCCACACTATATAAAAGTTTTTATGAAACAGATATTTCAAGCAATTTAGATACAGTAAATCAACTACAAACCATACCTTGAAGTTAGTCTTACAACTTGAGCAGTTTGATGATTGCCCAATATTTACCAATTTTTTGTTAATGTAATTATTAAACATTCTTATGAATTTGAAGTCCACTTTTGGGTTGATTTAACAACTTGTGAAGTTCGATGATGGGCCAATATTCCCTAATTGTTCTTAATAATTGAATGAGCGTTAGCTCAACTAAGTTCTTAGTTCTACACGTAATTAATACTTGTGATAGCAGTTGCTATGATAATTTAGTTCAAAGTGTTGAAATGTGATTAGAAGCTACTATTAGTGTTCACTAACACTAGATCATTCAATGTATAGGCACCGTACTCATTCATTTCATTTTTTTATCATTTATCAGTACCTTCAAATGTTGAGGTCATTGAAACGGTTTGAGACATCGATTTGCGGGTTTAGCCATTAATTTACTTTGAAATTCTGTATCCGAATCATCTATCACAAAAATGGAGTTGGTCTCATATGACGGGTCCAAGATGGCGGACAAAAGTTTTGAAGCGACAGAAAGTATTTTTCAATTAAAATAGGATTCCCATGGAGCCTACTACTGTAATATCAGACTTGTAAAATATATATTTAGCTGTTTCCATAATGATTCTCACCAACACTGTATAATTACAAGTTGCGGATCTCAGAGATCAATACAACATTTATGAACGAATTCTTCAACCCAGGGGGTCTCTAGTTGTACAACTATTGATGAGTTTTATGGACTTAGAAAGAATTTGAATCGATTCCAGTTTTCTAGAAAACTCTACTCAAAACTCCACTACTTGGCAACTAGTGCAGGTCGATGATGGGCCAATATTTGCCTGTTTGTTGGAGTAAGTTGTGAAATAGAGGCTGTCATTGCCGTGTGATATGCACAGAGAAACACGAGTGAGCGACGGCGACAAGCGAGCTTTCAGGTGACAGCAGAGTTTGAGTTGCAGTTTGGCGTGAACTGTGTGAAGAGTGACGTCATCAGCAGTCGCTCACAGCTTTTGATAAACGACAATCAGAGCCGAGAGTCGAGATTAGAGCTCTACTATCTGGAGTCTCGAGTTTCCAGAGTCTCTAGAGTCCCTATAGTGAGGTGCACGTTTTAACGGCAGTGGAGAAAGATAGGAAAACAACGTTGCCAATCCTCAATGTCTTGTCAATGCCTTCTTGACTGTAGCTGATACAGGTTTATTGATGTAATTTTAACTGTTCATTCTCGATTAGATTGATCAATATTATATTTCCGCCATACTGCACAGGAAGCAGCTGTTTTCCAGTCCCTACGTAGATCTGAAAGACATTGTTTGCAGAAGACTCTCGTCTGACGTCAGAACAGGTTTCTCACATAATTGAACATCATCTTTTAGGTTATGTAGACAAATCAGAATAAAAAATGAAAATACTTGAACAATTTCCTGATATTCAGATTACCTCAGAATTGCTAGAGCTATCACCTTCCACTTCTGCTTTCGGAAGTGCTTAGTAAACAACTATTCTCATATATATGTTGTTAATTTTTGTGTGTGGCGGAAAATAGCGTTCGCACCACGGGAAAAAATGTTTTTCCGGCTCTCAATCTTTTCTAGTCCTCGGCCTACGGCCTCAGACTTGAAAACCGATTTCGAGCCAGAAAAATCTCATTTTCTGCTCTAGGTGCGAAATATACTATTTAATATCGGGGACCGAGCTTCGCTCTGGGGTACAAAAGCATAACAATTTATTACGAGAGAAGAAATTATAATAACATTCATGGTTCATACAGAAATGTCCTATCTAATCACAGTAAATTGATATTAATTCCAAGAGAAATGAAAAAATTGCTGGTTAAATTTTAATCCTGATTGATTTCACGTGAACCAAATCAGAGAAGACCATTTCAAAATCATGGATCTACTGGAATTTATCAGGATTGAAAATAGCCCAACTTTTTTGCAACTGGCACTAAGCACCTGATTGAATGATTACAAAAGTTCAAAAGCTGAGTCATAATTTTGACACAGTCCCACACACATGAACTCGTTCATTCACTTCCATCATCAACAGACGACGATATAATTATTATCAGCTGTTTTTCCAAAGATGGATAATAATAATCCTTTTAATGTCCTTCAGCGAGTTTCCTCGTTCACTCACTTCAATCATCAACAGACGACGATATAATTATTATCAGCTGTTTTTCCAAAGATGAATCATAATAATCCTTTTAATGTCCTTCAGCGAGTTTTCCCAGGGATGAGACCTAGTGC
Source organism: Nilaparvata lugens (assembly GCF_014356525.2). NCBI lineage: Eukaryota > Metazoa > Arthropoda > Insecta > Hemiptera > Delphacidae > Nilaparvata > Nilaparvata lugens. Next base: position 73,943,938 of record NC_052508.1, on the reverse strand, counting down.
AATGGAATTTTTGTTCTACTATGTTTTGAATTTCGTGAGAATCGTTTAGAGCCGTTTTCGAGATCCGGTGAAATACAAACATATAAACAGTAATAATTGCTCGTTTAATAGTATAGGATTAAGCAATAAATTGAAAATGAATTTTCATAATTAAGATGGAATATTTTGATATTTGAATATTGATTCAACATTGTTAAAAGTCGATCTGGCAACAGAGCAAAGCGAGAAAGAGATGGCGCTATCTGCTTTGTTGAATGATAGACAAGGATATCAATACCATTGCCAATCAAACACTGCCATTATAACGTGGACTTCACTATAGAGCTCTCTAGAGTCAAGAGTCTAGAGTCCCTAGAGCTCCAGAGTCTCGACTATTGAGTCATCAAATGCCATCAATTACGATAAGATTGCAACTTATCCGTCACCTTGACTGGAGCGTCGCGGCGCCCGCCGCATGATCCCTTATTCAGGATTATCGTCAGCAGGCAACTAAAGCCTGAGCTGATTACATGCGTTGAAGCCCTTCACGCATAATTAAAAGGTATTCACCAGCTGAGAAGCTTACACGAGAGCCGAACAGTGCCGTAGTTAATCACCGCATAGTAGTACAGTTATTACGGTTTCTACAACACACATTAGATGGCTGTCGAGATCTTATGTATTCTGGAATTCTTATGGTAATTGAAATTTATTTATTTATTTATTTATTTATTTATACGTGGATACAATAACAAATCATATAAATATGACTGGGAAGGAACAAAAGGCCTGGCCCAAAACTATTCCATTCCCAAATTTTGATTACATGTCCAAAAAATAGGTTATGTCATACATCTATCACATACATTTCGGTATACAGACTGTTGTAGATATAATCATAGAGAAATAATAGCATAATTAGATATACCATGGTAAAGGGCGTTTATGTCGCAACTTTTACTGTTATCTCAAGCTGATAGTCCACGTAGTTCTTTCCTGTGAAGCTTTATGACGCTGGTAGTCTCTCATATTGTGCCGTTCGTACACTCTTACCCGGTCAAAACTGTAAAAATCGATAGTAATCGGCTTGTGATAACAGTAAAAGTTGCGACATAAACGCCCTATACCATGGGATATCTACTTATGCTATTGTTTCTCTATGATATAATACTGTAACCTCAAGCATAAGTTATTGGTCGAATAGTCTACCTTGACGTACAACTGAATTTCAACCCCTCTTGAGGGGGTGACTTAGGGGTTGTAACTCGAATTTTTTAAATGTAAACATCCATTGTGTGGTACATAATCACAAAGGCCTTCTCAGAACAAGAAAGATGGCATCAATAAAAATGTTGAATGATATCTTTATCCAAAATGGCGGTTGATTGAAGTTTTAGTTTTCACTTGAAACTTCAATCAGCCGTTATTTGGATACTAGTATCAAGATTAAATGTTTCGTTAATTAATTATTCATTTATTAATTTATACAATAAGTACATCATCAAAATGATACAGAGAGGAAAAATAAGATAACATTGTGCTATTCCTCTACCAAATTTAGATAACACATAGTCCAAAATAGGTTAAGTATGTAGTTCTTTTCACAGGAAAAATTATCAGGAAAATGAGAACTAGTATGAGAGCAATGCTAAGGATCATGTTGGGAGTTACGAAAAGAGATAAAAAGACGAAAATATGGATATCCAAAGAGACAATGGTTGAGGACATAGGACGGTTGATAGTAGAAAGAAAATGGAACTGGGCAGGACATATAGCGAGAACAAAAGACAACAGATGGACAAAGAAGATAATAGACTGGTATCCACGAACACTGAAGAGAAGCAGAGGACGACCAACCAACAGATGGGACGAGGAATTTAGGAGAGTCTGCGGTGGAGCAACATGGCAGAGGGTAGCACAGGAGAGGACGGATGGGACAGGATGAAGAAGGTGTACGGCGGTGTTTGGCTATACAAACACTAAATTTCAAAAGTGAATGTTATTTATCATGTTCATATTTCATTTGGTGCCAACCAAAGAAGTAACCTCAGCGGAAGCTGATTTGCAACCATGAAAATTTTATTTTATTTTTACTATGTACCAATAGGTAAATACTGTAAAAGTTGCAATAAAAGGTTTATTTATTTATTTATTTATTTATTTATTTATTGTAGTTCTTCAATTCACAAAATTTACAGTCCTCAAGTTTTTTCACAATGTAGTTTTTCAAATTTAGATGCTTCAAAACTAAGCATAGAAGATATATTTCAAATTATTATATCTAAAATAGGAAATAATCACATATTAAAAATATAATTTTGAAGAATTACCGAAAAACAAACTTAATTGATTCTTTATTGTTAAAAGACGATCTGGCAACAGAGCAAAGAGAGAAGTAGCTAGTGCCATCTGCTTTGTTGAATGATATTTTTCATTTTTTTTTCATTTCATTTTTTTCATCTCTTGATTGATTGAGTACTTTATTTATGTAGATTACAATATATACTGGCTTATACACTTATATACAATAGCTTACAAAACAGCAAAATTATAGATGAATTTACATAATATAGACTAAGAAAATAATTATTGAACTGTATATGATATGGGAAGCAATTTGTAATGTAATAACTATAGATAATAATCATATTGTTATGCATCTACATAAATCGGCGGAGCTTTGGACATATCAATGTCCATTCTTCGGAAAGAATATTAAAAATATCCTCCCCACTAACTCTCTGACCACCTATGAAAGGGGTATAAGGATTTGTCAATTATAATCTAAGTCGTCAATCTTTGCATTCTATAATGCAAAAAGAATTCCTCATGGAATAAGGACAAACCTGCAACAACTCCTCCCTCACCTTAATTCTGAACTTTTCACCTGTAAGAGCTTTTATGCGTGTTGGCAATGAATTATAATGCCGAGTCCAGCACTACTCCAAGTACCTTTGCCTCGTTTGCTGAACCTATGTTTCCATCTCTCGTATCCAATACTGCTTCCCGAGCCGTCCATATCGGAGTGAAAACAGCTTATTGCTGTTGGGGTTGGTGTATCAAAAATGCTAACATAAAAAATCTGGTGTGGTGCACTCACACAACTTTCCTTGCCGTTATGAAAATTGAACACTTGACGCTAGTGTTCCCGCGCATCTCCAGTCTACTATTCAAAGATGTGAGCCAGCTGGTGACAGGGCAATAACCCTGGAGACACACGAGGTCTGCTACCTATCTCTTCATAGTGAATGATTTAATAGAATCAACAGTTGCCAACAGTTTGCAATTATTGGATAATCACATTTTCTCGAATTTCGACCTTATTTCTGATTTTAGGTGAAAATGTTACTGAACATTAATTGTGGAGATTCTCATGCTCGATCTTTTCCACTTGAATTCTTTTGTTTAAATTGTATCTGAAGCTTGATAATTGAGAATCTAAAATCAAACTCTGCATAGATGAGGCGGAGCTCCTGAATTTTTTACAGATATGGCACTTCTGGCAGTTGATATAGCTTATCGATGACTATTCCAGGTATGAAATTAATCAAATCGTTGAGCGGTTTTCGAGAAAATCGCGAGAAACCCTGTTTTTGACAACATTTTGGCCATTTTAGCTGCCATCATGAATCGCATTTGATCGAAATTGTTCGTGTCGGATCCTTATATTGTAAGGACCTTACGTTCCAAATTTCAAGTCATTTCGTTAATTGGGAGATGAGATATCGTGTACACAGACGCACATACACTCATACACACACACACACACACACACACACCACACACACACACACACACACACCACACACACACACACACACACACACACACACACAGACCAATACCCAAAAACCACTTTTTTGGACTCAGGGGAACTAGAAACGTATAGAAATCTAGAAATTTGGGTACCTTAATTTTTTTCCTTACCTATGGTAATAGGGCAAGCAAAGTAAAAAACAGGCTACTGCCCAAAACTTTCTCAATTTCCTAATTTAGTTTTAATTATTTTGTATTTCAGTTTACAGCTGTGGATAACAAATAGTGAGTAGGTTTTTGATTTTGTATTGAAATTTTTTGAAAAAGTGCAATTATTTCTAAAGTTTTTAATTCATTGTGATACATTCTTTGATTCATCTAGAGTATAAAATCAACCTTCAAAATTCTAAATTTTAAATCATCATTCCTGGACCGAAAATCAAGTAATGAAGCAGTGTGAGATGTGACATAACCTTATCTTTTGGACAACATTAACATTTTATCAAAATGTTTGGAGAGAAATAGCCTAGTTTTTCCTCCAATGTCATAATTGTATTATGAATATAGTATTTTATACAATAAATGAAATGAAATATACATTAAGATTGAGGTCTTAAGATAGTGAGGTCCTTTAATTCTAGGTATTGATAAGTAACTGAATAACTTACCTCTCTCCTTGGCCCATTGCAGTTTCTTCTGTTCTAGAAGTGAATGACTCCTCACAGATGACGTCATTGTTTTCGAAAAAATTGCAACTAAAATATGAACCAGAACGGATGATTTGACATTGTTCAACTGGGGATTACAGTCACTGAAGGATATGAGACACGACTGAACTACACTGTGGGACGGATGTTTTGTGAACTGAAGTCACAATGAGAAGTCGAAACGGAGAAGTAGACGAAAATGAGAAGTAGAAATGTAGGAGTAGACTCGGTGGGTCTCTTTCGTTAACTGGTGGTGGTCATAGACCCAATATGGTCGTCGGTATGCGTTGTATCGTTTCCATGGCAGCCGAACGGGTGATCGGTCGATATACGCTGCTTTTTCCTACTCTTCCCTCTCTCACTCTTTCCCTTCTCTTCCTTATTTACTCCATTTTCCTTCTCATCCTCGTATTTTCCTTCCCATTCTGTTCTCCTCTAACACCATCCCTGGTAAGGGAAACTATACAAATACAAATAAATTTTATTCCATTAATATACAAATGAACAATCTAATCAATAAAATGTACACAATATTCAAAAATACAATATATGAAATTTACTACAACTAGTTGACCGAACGAAGTGAGGTCTAAGATTCAAGTCGACGGTTTGGCATTTCTCTCAATGTTTAAATGTTTATATGTTTATATGTTGCGCATTTACGGCGAAACGCGGTAATAGATTTTCATGAAATTTGACAGGTATGGACACCTGCTCTAGAACATGGGTTTCCCATAGTTGAGTAGGTTAATTTCCGAAAAAATGCAATTTATTGACCGAGAGAAGTGAGGTCTAAGATTCAAGTCGACGGTTTGGCATTTCTCTTGATGTTTAAATGTTTATATGTTGCGCATTTACGGCGAAACGCGGTAATAGATTTTCATGAAATCGACAGGTATGTTCCTTTTTAAATTGCGCGTCGACGTATACACAAGGTTTTTGGAAATTTTGCATTTCAAGGATAATATAAAAGGAAGAAGAAGCCTCCTTCATACGTCAATATTAGAGTGGAAATCTGACTATAGAATTATTCATCAAAAATCAGCTGTCTAGTGGACTATAATACTACTGTGCCGGGCACTGTCTTTAATTCAGGCCTTTTCCCAAGTTATAATAGTAAATTTAATACGCAATAGACTAGAGCCATTATTGTAAGTGAGTTAGCGAAATAAATTATTTTCTCTCTCTATTATGAACGGCCATGACTTCGAGTTTCCCATGATAGATATTTAAAAATTGTGGCTCCGAGTCGTCGAGGAATGTAGATTATGGAATTATCTCTAAAACTTAGCCTTCTTGTCGCGACATAAAATGCGATAAGTTGGAAAACAGCAAGCATTGAAATTATAACAAACTACCGATTTTGCAGTTACTATTTGGTCCAAAGGCTGTAGAAGCCACGCGACGATTGGTCAAATTGATTCCATTCGCCCAATAGGAGACCTGTTTCTAAATACAGTAGGGGGGATTCCCCAGTCGAGAGACCAGATTACGTTCCGGAGGACACTTTGCTAGGAGCACTACGAGAGTAAAGATGTAGTCACTATGTTTCGCCCTTTTTGGGCAAGTTTATGAGTTTATATCATTTTTAGTTAATGTAGGAGCTAGTTTTATTTTTATTAATGTTTAAATTTACTAGTAGTGCCATGTCCTGAAAAGTTTAATTGTGTTTCTTCATCATGTACGAATAATTGTTTCTTCAAATAACCGCTAAGGTACGTAAAATAAGGTTAAAATATAATTTAGGGAGTTTTATTGATTGAAACTTCCATAAGAGTATTGAATTAATTAAGCCTGTTATTTTTCAAGTTAATAATATTGATTGAGAATAATCCTTTTGATTTTATTAGTGATGGAAGATACTTATAAATTTTTTTCTACAGAAGTATAGAAAGTTTTCAGTTACGTTACATTTGAGTTATTGTTTCTGGAGATATATTATCGTAGAGTATTGCTGAAAGTCAGGAAGATAGCCTTTAAATTGAAATGAAACTTTTAAGAATTGTTCATATTGAGTTTATGACATTTTTTAATTTATATTTTTCAGACTCTGTTTTCTTATGTCATTAAGGCTTTTGAATGATTTAGTAAATTTTTTATGATAGAAATCTTAATAGATGAAGAAGAAAGTTTTTCTTCTCCAGGAAATTAATATTAATGAATGTTCAAATTTTAATACAATTTAAATTATTTTCTATGTGTCTACTAATTTTATTTAATTAAAGGTGAATCTTATAAGGCAAACATTATCTTTCCTTAAAGTGAAATTTTCAATATTTTTTTTCTTTTATTGTGTTATAAAGTGTCTTGTTTTATTAGGTGATAAATTCATAATTTCAGTTGATACTAGTTTTTGGACTTGTATTTGTAGGTAAATCAAATCATAAACTCTGGAATGTTCATTTTTAATTAAGGTTCTGAGCAGTTTTGGGCGAATGCCCGTTATTTACACTTGGATTGCGTCCTATAGTTCATAAATAATAAATAAAATAAATGTTGGCTGGCGCACAAGTTTCCAACAATACTAGCCGAGCTACTATATGAAAAATTATATTTGATTTCGCAAACCAAACGAAAAATATCATATAAGTTAGCATCATTTCAATTTGAATTATTTGTGAAGAAAGATCCATTAATTCTGATAAAAAGAATCAGTAGTTTAAAGATAAAAATCTATATAAAATGAGGATTCAAAGAATGAAAGAATTTAATTAATTGTAATCAATAGATAACTCCTGTTTTAGCTTTTGATGAATTGTAGGAAGAGTTAGAAATTAATGCTGTAATACATTTATTTACAGCGGTTCATGTGTGTCCCCAAACCAACTTCTTGTACTACCACCCCTTTGGTTCCGCAACTTTATGTAAAACCGCTTCAAGACACCCGTTCAGACGACAGGTCTAGGGACGTAAGAGGACGTCGCCGTCAAGCCAAATTCAACCGGTAAAAGCTCACCGCCAAAAACAAGGTACTGTAACCCCGACGATAAAGCAACGTACAAACCAACGAAAGTGCAGTGTAGTGAAACAAAGGTTCATTCGAGAATGTCAATAAAAAGTGGGGATTCAAATTATTATGAAATGGGTTATATGGGTTACTATCGACGAAATTTGGGTTCAACGGGTTTTTTTCTTTCTTGAGTAATTTCATGTTGAAATGATTGGTTATTTTATGACTGATCTTGTTTGGTTTTGTGACGTATTGCTATCTAAACGGGGATAGTAATGCGCCCCCGAATCAGATGAAGAATGTCAACAAAGTAACATGATATTGTTGTTTCTGTTGTTCGATTTTAGCTGCCAATGTTTATTGAAGCTGTTTGTATTTTTCTATTATTTCAAATTGTAGTGTTATTCTATAGTATAAACCTATTAAATCAGGCATGGCAAGATTAATTGAAGTTTTCTTGACTCTAGCCCGTTCACCTGCATGAATTAGGTATAGACTCAGGTATTTTCTAGATGTGTCGGCCTATTTCTAAATTCTAAATTTTATTCAAAATTATCTTCTTTGGCACACAACTGCGCCGACTCTGCTGTCTAGAGATATTTAAATCTCTGGAATTCAAATTTTCTAAAAAATTAAATTTTTCATAACTTACTCTAATAATACTAGATCAATTTTTCTGAGTCTATACTTAATAATTCATTCTGTGAACGTGTTAACTGTCAATATTTTGGGTTTGGAGTTGAATGAATAATTTATTGTTGCTACTCCAATTTTTCTGAAGTTTAAATAATTGTAGATGAAACAGGAAAGTTATTCAGTTATGTTAAACCATTAAAATGATAATCTTTTGAAGTGCTTAAAGATAAAGTCAAGTATCATTGAGGCTTAAGTTGAAAGTATTCTGAAACTTCATATTGAAATTGATCATTGATATTGAAAGGTTTAACGTTAGAATAAAAATGAGTAGAAGAAACTAGGACATGTGAGAAAAACTGATTCTAAGTGCTGAATAAATTTTTGTATTCTGTAATTCCGTGAATGATGATAGAAATTATTGTAATGTCAACGTACGTATTCTGGTCTCACGTCTGGTAGTTGAATATCATTATAGTAGTAGTGAAAGGGAATATTGAGATTTTAAAGGTCAACCCAAGTAAATTAGGAAAATGCGGAAATTATTATGGGAGAATGTTTGAGGAAAATAGGAAATTTTTTTTGATAAGTTTAGGTAGATCGAAGGTAATCAGAGAATAAATAGGAAACTGTTTTATTAGTTATTGTTGATATGTAGTTTTGAAAAGTTGATGAGTAGTTTTGGCCTTGAGATGTTTAAACTAAATAATTGGGTATTGTAGATTAAAGTTGAAACGATAATCAAATCCTTGGGAATTTGTATGAAAATAAGTTGATTCAGATGAGGTTGTTAAGTCCCTTTATCAGTAATGTTTATTCTCGAAAAGGTGAATCAGTTTTATTATTGGAGATATTTTTTTTCAGGTGTGATTTTTGCGGTAGGCATGCGTAGTGATAGTGTAAAGATCCGTTGTGTTGGTGACGTTTCCTGTAGACTGTGGGGAATTTTTTTTGTTTGTTTAGTTGAGACTCAAGATTTAGAGGAGGACAAGGGGATGTCCTGCCTGTGTGTGTTGTTGTTGAATTTAGGTAATCGGCGCGAGTGTAGGTCCGTGTCCAGAGAGAACGGAGCACTGCCCGAAAGTTGTCCATGTAACAAATCAAGGAATTTAGCTGTGACTAACCTTGCAAATTTGTACGGTGGAATTGTATAATTTTAGCGAAAGGCACCGAAGATGGTGTGAGCTAAGATTTTTTTGTATCTAGTAAACGGTCTGGTTCATTCGAGAGTTATGGGGCTCGTCAGTAGAATAACGTAAACCGAAATCTAGAATATTTAGTGAGTCTTCGTAGTGATTGTAAGGAAAACAATCAGCGTAATGCAGTTTAGGGAAGCCCAGTCAAAAGGTTCGTTAATGTTTGGTAGGAAAGTCAGCCGCAAAAACACAAGTAATAATTGGTAAAAAAAGGGGTATTATTGAGTTTAAAGTTGCTTAGAAATTTGGTATGGTAACGAAAATTGAAAGTTTTAGACAATGAATATTTAAAGTGATTAGTTAAGGTATACAAATAAAATAACAGAGAAACTTTTTCGAGTACCTAGGTAATGTTAAAATGGTTATCAGTGAAAGTAGAAATAAATATTGGAACACTAATGAACGGGTTAAATTAAAATAAAATTAACAGTGAAATTCTTCTAGTTGAATTTGAAATGAAAAGGGAAAATCTCTTGAGTTAAGCATGAGTTTAAATTATTCTGTAGTTGAGAGTTGAAAGGTTGATTAAAAATTTAAATGGGGATATAAAGTAGAAATAGGTAGGAAAATTCGTGTCAAAAGGAAATAGAATTTTGTTGGGAAAATTAAATTGAGGTAATTAACAGTAGTAGGACCCTTTAGAGATAAGTAGTCAAAAAGAATTAATAAATAAAAAAAAATAGGAAAATCTTTAATGAAATGATAATTTTTTAATGATGAATAGTAAAATTGCAATCAAGTTTTCCATGTGAATAAGTTGAGATATTTTGAGATCTAGTAGAGTAATTGAAACTAGTTGGATATGAAGTTTATTGTTGAGAAATAATTATGTGAGGCTCCAGTAAGGTTGAAAATGTCAGTGAACTTGAGAATCAGTAATAGTGTAATAGTAGTCTATTAATGTGTTAATGTATTGGTAAATTTCATAATGTTGATAATCAGGAGTCAAGCATTAGCAGTCCCAAGCTAGTTGATCGAGTTGAATTTTCATATTATTAAATCATGTGATGAAAAGTATGCTTCCAGTGTTTAGAGAAAATGTCACGTACTCTAGTGAGAAGCGAGATACAGAATTATTATTGTAGATTAAAGCCTGGCACCCGATATCATAGTTTTGTTTTGACTAGCGTTCTGTGGTAGAAGTTTCCTACGGGAATATTATAATGAAAAGTGTTTTTCTCATGATTGTGGAATGCAAAATCGCGCTTGTGTCATATAGCTCTCGCGTTGATCTAATAATGCAATTTCAACCATTATTATCTTTGAATCGTAGCCTATGTAGAATAGTATTGCCTATTGAATTGCTTTATATTGTTAAAAATATGTTGCACTCTCAACTCTATAGTAATGATAGTTAGATTTCAATACATTCAGCTGAGTGAAAAAGTTTCATCCTTTACTATTATAATCAACCTACTTCATATTTTACAACAGCAGAGTAACATAGAACCAATTAAAACTATGATGTCTTTTAAACGTTTTCCCTTGTTAGAGTTTGCCAAGAAAATAACCAGGGACTCAATAAAGTGATTGAAGTATTCAAGATTATTATACTCGGTCCGTCTTTAGTACCTACTTAAAAGGTGGACACGTCCATATTGTTTTGTCCTGACTCTTGCCACAGTTTTAAAGACTCTTGCCACAAATCTCAATTAGTTATACATTTTGCTGAATTTCGGAATGATTAAAGAGATTTCTTTTGAAGAGGGCCCGCTTCAAATTGGATCCTACTATCAATCCAGAAATTCGACTCTCCAAATCATACAGAATGCCTCTATGGTAACATATCCTGATTAGATTTCTTTTTGCGTGTTTCACACCGGAAGGAAGGGGAGTGTGCCGGGCACTGTCTTTAATTCAGGCCTTTTCCCAAGTTATAATAGTAAATTTAATACGCAATAGACTAGAGCCATTATTGTAAGTGAGTTAGCGAAATAAATTATTTTCTCTCTCTATTATGAACGGCCATGACTTCGAGTTTCCCATGATAGATATTTAAAAATTGTGGCTCCGAGTCGTCGAGGAATGTAGATTATGGAATTATCTCTAAAACTTAGCCTTCTTGTCGCGACATAAAATGCGATAAGTTGGAAAACAGCAAGCATTGAAATTATAACAAACTACCGATTTTGCAGTTACTATTTGGTCCAAAGGCTGTAGAAGCCACGCGACGATTGGTCAAATTGATTCCATTCGCCCAATAGGAGACCTGTTTCTAAATACAGTAGTGGGGATTCCCCAGTCGAGAGACCAGATTACGTTCCGGAGGACACTTTGCTAGGAGCACTACGAGAGTAAAGATGTAGTCACTATGTTTCCCCCTTTTTGGGCAGGTTTATGAGTTTATATCATTTTTAGTTAATGTAGGAGCTAGTTTTATTTTTATTAAAGTTTAAATTTTCTAGTAGTGCCATGTCCTGAAAGGTTTAATTGTGTTTCTTCATCATGTACGAATAATTGTTTCTTCAAATAACCGCTAAGGTACGTAAAATAAGGTTAAAATATAATTTAGGGAGTTTTATTGTTTGAAACTTCCATAAGAGTATTGAATTAATTAAGCCTGTTATTTTTCAAGTTAATAATATTGATTGAGAATAATCCTTTTGATTTTATTAGTGATGGAAGATACTTATAAATTTTTTTCTACAGAAGTATAGAAAGTTTTCAGTTACGTTACATTTGAGTTATTGTTCCTGGAGATATATTATCGTAGAGTATTGCTGAAAGTCAGGAAGATAGCCTTTAAATTGAAATGAAACTTTTAAGAATTGTTCATATTGAGTTTATGACATTTTTTAATTTATATTTTTCAGACTCTGTTTTCTTATGTCATTAAGGCTTTTGAATGATTTAGTAAATTTTTTATGATAGAAATCTTAATAGATGAAGAAGAAAGTTTTTCTTCTCCAGGAAATTAATATTAATGAATGTTCAAATTTTAATACAATTTAAATTATTTTCTATGTGTCTACTAATTTTATTTAATTAAAGGTGAATCTTATAAGGCAAACATTATCTTTCCTTAAAGTGAAATTTTCAATATTTTTTTCTTTTATTGTGTTATAAAGTGTCTTGTTTTATTAGGTGATAAATTCATAATTTCAGTTGATACTAGTTTTTGGACTTGTATTTGTAGGTAAATCAAATCATAAACTCTGGAATGTTCATTTTTAATTAAGGTTCTGAGCAGTTTTGGGCGAATGCCCGTTATTTACACTTGGATTGCGTCCTATAGTTCATAAATAATAAATAAAATAAATGTTGGCTGGCGCACAAGTTTCCAACAATACTAGCCGAGCTACTATATGAAAAATTATATTTGATTTCGCAAACCAAACGAAAAATATCATATAAGTTAGCATCATTTCAATTTGAATTATTTGTGAAGAAAGATCCATTAATTCTGATAAAAAGAATCAGTAGTTTAAAGATAAAAATCTATATAAAATGAGGATTCAAAGAATGAAAGAATTTAATTAATTGTAATCAATAGATAACTCCTGGTTTAGCTTTTGATGAATTGTAGGAAGAGTTAGAAATTAATGCTGTAATACATTTATTTACAGCGGTTCATGTGTGTCCCCAAACCAACTTCTTGTACTACCACCCCTTTGGTTCCGCAACTTTATGTAAAACCGCTTCAAGACACCCGTTCAGACGACAGGTCTAGGGACGTAAGAGGACGTCGCCGTCAAGCCAAATTCAACCGGTAAAAGCTCACCGCCAAAAACAAGGTACTGTAACCCCGACGATAAAGCAACGTACAAACCAACGAAAGTGCAGTGTAGTGAAACAAAGGTTCATTCGAGAATGTCAATAAAAAGTGGGGATTCAAAGTTATTATGAAATGGGTTATATGGGTTACTATCGACGAAATTTGGGTTCAACGGGTTTTTTCTTTCTTGAGTAATTTCATGTTGAAATTGATTGGTTATTTTATGACTGATCTTGTTTGGTTTTGTGACGTATTGCTATCTAAACGGGGATAGTAATGCGCCCCCGAATCAGATGAAGAATGTCAACAAAGTAACATGATATTGTTGTTTCTGTTGTTCGATTTTAGCTGCCAATGTTTATTGAAGCTGTTTGTATTTTTCTATTATTTCAAATTGTAGTGTTATTCTATAGTATAAACCTATTAAATCAGGCATGGCAAGATTAATTGAAGTTTTCTTGACTCTAGCCCGTTCACCTGCATGAATTAGGTATAGACTCAGGTATTTTCTAGATGTGTCGGCCTATTTCTAAATTCTAAATTTTATTCAAAATTATCTTCTTTGGCACACTACCCATTCAAAAACATCGAACATCTTGAAAATGTATCTTTCCATCAACGTTAGTAGACAGTTGACTATAATACTATCCGTTCAAAAACATCGAGCATCTTGGAAATTGTATCTTTCCATCAACGTTGTAGACAGTTGCAGCCAGACCTGATAACAGCGCTCACACTCACATTCCGGGACGACACGTCACGGTACGATATAGTACAGGAAGCTCTATGTTTATTCAGGATTTTTTCTAGACATTTTTAATTGATAAATTATTCATTAATTTTTGAGAAAACATAACAACAGGTCAATGTAACTCGCTGTGCGCGAGGTCTACTGTTCACAGAACTACTAGTATACAAATGAACAATCTAATCAATAAAATGTACATAATATTCAAAAATACAATATATATATATATGAAATTTACTACAACTAGTAGTTCTGTGGACAGTAGACCTCAGGCAGTATCCTCATCCACAAGTACCTGATTGAAACTGTAGACCTTATGGAAATACAGCAATAGACTGGCTTCTCCACACATCTGTGTGATCACTTGTCAGCTGATTTATGATGAATAATTCTATAGTCTGATTTTTACTGGAATATTTGCGTATGAAGGAGGCTCCTTTTTCCTTTTATATTATCCTTGAAATGCAAAATTTCCAAAAACTTTGTGTATAAGTCGACGCGCAATTTAAAAAGGAACATTCATACCTGTCAAATTTCATGAAAATCTATTACCGCGTTTCGCCGTAAATGCGCAACATATAAACATTAAAACACTTAAACATTAAGAGAAATGCCAAACCGTCGACTTGAATCGAGGCCTCACTTCGCTCGGTCAAATATAAACTAGTAGTTCCGTGAACAGTAGACCTCACGCAGTATTCTCATCCACAGGTACCTGATTGAAACTATAGACCTTATGGGAATACAGCAATAGACTGGCTTCTCCACAAATCTGTGTAATCACTTGTCAGCTGATTTATGATGAATAATTCTATAGTCTGATTTTTTCTCTAATATTGGCGTATGAAGGAGGCTCCTTTTTCCTTTTATATCATCCTTGAAATGAAAAATTTCCAAAAACCTGTGTATAAGTCGACGCGCAATTAAAAAAGGATCATACATGTCAAATTTCATGGGAATTTATTACCGCGTTCCTCCGTAAATGCGCAACTTATAAACATTTAAACATTAAGAGAAATGCCAAACCGTCGACTTGAATCTTAGACCTCACTTCGCTCGGTCAATAAATTGCATTTTTTCGGAAATTAACCTACTCAACTATGGGAAACCCATGTTCTAGAGCAGGTGTCCATTAAGCCTAGTTTCCACGTAGATAGATAAGGCTGATCACACACCGATTAGTCAAGACAAGATTAGTCACGTTTAGTCACAATACTTCACATAGTTGCTTATGAAGCAACACACACTGATTAGTCATTGCAATTAGACATGACTCCATAAGCGATTATGTGTAATGTGAAGTATTGTGACTAAACGTGACTAGTCTTGTCTCGACTAATCGGTGTGTGACCAGCCTAACTCTTAAAACTCCAACTTGAAAGAACTCACTCTCCACTCACAGACTCAAGTCTTTGTGGGGAGTATTCACTGTTAAATGTTTTAATGAGTTTGTATTAAGTTTTTGTGAATGAAAAGCTATTTGATTTGTTAAGATTTGATTTCTTTTTCAACAAGTAGGCCTCTGAATAATTTGTATTATGTTTTTGTGAATAAAAAGCTTTTTGATTTGTTTAGATTTGATTTCTTCTTCAAGGCCTTTGAATGATACTCTTGTCTCATAATATTAATAATATTTTTGACACCGTAATAATTATTTGCTTCCAACACTGCAATAGAATTTCTGATAGCCTCATTGAAGCCTGGTTTTCACTATTAGTTAGTGGTCGAGTAACTGGCATACTAACTCTACTCTACTTACTTGGTTGAATAACTGGTTTCACCACAATTGAGAATAGTAGGTGAAGTGTGTTGTCTAGTGGACAGAACTAACCTTGAAATGTCAACACTTTTCAATAAATCAACAAAACACTTATTAACACTCTTTAATAAATTAACACTTTTCAATAAATAACAATACTTTAAAACTTGATAGCCTACGGCATGACTTTACTCTACAAGCTCGAGACTGTTTTCATTAGCGTAGGAGTGGTAGAGTAGAGTGTGAAGCTGTGCTGTGGGAAGACAAGTGGTAGAGTCCCATCCTACGGTGCTATCCCACTCTACTCTACTAAAAACTAGTACTCACTCCACCATGACTCTGCTCGATGGACCATGAACGTTTTTATTGGGAGAGTTGACAAGATAGTTAGTACTTGCCCAGGGAACTCTATCACTAACTCTACTAATGAAATCCAGAGTATATTACAGTTTTATCTTTCCCATTCTATTCTAAACACCTTGTTCTCTTTCCTTCCTGCTTCTTTACTCAGTTTCCTGTCTGGTAGAGAGTTAGTGGGGAGGATATTTTTAATATTCTTTCCGAAGAATGGACATTGATATGTCCAAAGCTCCGCCAATTTATGTAGATGCATAACAATATGATTATTATCTATAGTTATTATATTACAAATTGCTTTTTCATATCATATACAGTTCAATAATTATTTTCTTACAGTTCTATATTATGTAAATTCATCTATAATTTTGCTGTATTGTAAGCTATTGTATATAAGTGTATAAGCCATTACATATTGTAATCTACATAAATAAAGTACTCAATCAATCAATCAATTTCCTCCACATCCTTCTCTTCCTCCTATTCTCGTATTTTCTTTTTAATTTTCTTTTCCTTCAACAGCATACCTTGCCAGAGGAAACTATGTCCTTTACTATAGTAACTATAGTAAGGAAGAACTGTTCTTCCTTCCCTCTCCAATTTTAAACGTTACGTTTCCTTCTTCTCTTTCTTTTTCCAAGTAATTTCCAAGGAAACTGTGATTCTGAAGGTTTTAATCAATGAATCAATCATTTGATTCATACAATAAGTACATCATAAAAATGATAGGGAGAGAAAAAATAAGGTAACCTTGTGCTATTCCTCTCCCAAATTTGGATAAGGTTACTTCGAAATAAGTTAACTTACTCGTCCATTTTCATAGAAACTTGAATCTACCTGATATTACCTAGATAGAAGCATGAAAAATATGATTAAAATAGAGAAATATAATATTTCCTCTATGATTAGAGAGACTGCAGGCTCACCAATGAAACTACCAATTCGGAAATTTACTTTGTTTTTGTTTCATATACATATTAAAAAGAGATTCTATACATATTAGATAAAAAGACTAAGAAATTGTCAAAAACTACAGATTTATTGATAGTGAGAGAGCCCGTTTTCAGTTTTTACCTCATTGTTAATCTCTGATAAACTAAATCTTAATACAAGAGGATTCTATACATATTAGATAAAAAGACTAAGAAATTGTCAAAAACTACAGATTTATTGATAGTGAGAGAGCCCGTTTTCAGTTTTCATATCATTGTCAATCTCTGATAAACTAAAACTTAATACAAGAGCAGCAGAAATTTTACTAGTAGGCGAGTGCTATTGGTCAAGGGCTTGAACGCCTGCCATTGGCCCAGCTTGACAGTCTTCTCCCACTCAACGGTATAACAAAACCATCACAAAATGGCGGATTAGCAACAGACTCGCCATGATAACAAAATTTACTTTCAGTACAAAATAAGAACCAAGAAAACAAGTAGAAGATGATAAAAAATATGTAAATAAAAAACTATTGACTAATAATGAATGATTTGAAGGTTATGATAAAACTAGATTCGTGGAGTTGTTGGCTGAAATGAATCTGGTCATTTAAACTATACTGGGAATTTTACTTAATTACTCTTGTTATTTCTAACGCCTCCAGAATATTCAAAGATATTTGATATCAACATGCAGAAATCTCAACTACACAAAAAGAGATTCTATACAAATGAAACTTTATTGATCCATACAGTATGTCATATGATAGGGAATGAAAAAGATGAGGTAACCTTGTGCATTCTTCTCCCAAATTCAGATAAGGTTACACATGGTCCGAAATTGGTTGAGTCTTGTAGTTGTTCACTTCACAATATTTTGAGTGCTCAACTACCAAAAAAAAACTTATCAATGTTTTCTGTATGGTAAGACATATTGCACTGCATTTGAGAAGAGCTCCAAAGACAGATGGTAATTCGAGGGACTAGAGTTTTTTATACGTCTTGGAAACAACAATGAATAAATGTAAAAAGAGATTTGAAAGTTTTCGCTGACTTACTAGCACTCACATCTAGTTGTTTTTCGGGTAGCTTTGTTCTAAGTTAGTAACTTTGTTCCATGACAAGTGGGTCACATTCTTGAAAAGTACTAACCGGCAAAAAAGTTGTTTATTCTCTATTCATTGATTCATACGATAAGTACTTCATCAGAATGATAGGGAGAGAAAAAATAAGGTAACTTTGTGCTATTCCTCTCCCAAATTTAGATAAGGTTACACATAGTCCGAAATTGGTTAAGTCTTGTAGTTGTTCACTTCACAAAATTTTCAATCCTTGAATATGTTTACAATGTAAATTTTCAAATTGAGACAGTTCAAAATAAAAAAAATAGAACAATTATTCCACGTAATTATCACTTTGAAAGAAAAGATTCATATGAATATTATCAAAAAAATGTTTTTGAAGAAGGATCGAAAAAAGTCCCTTCTTGAATCTATTGAACCTTATGAATAACGATGATATCATTGCAATTCAATCATGTTTTTCTGAATGAATTCAGATGATAGATTTTCGTTTGAAAAAACGTTTCATTCAAAACTGAAACGTTTTTAAGGTACAAATTTCAAACAGAAATTCTATATTTGGATTGTTTTTATGTGATAAATTACAATTCAAAGCGATTTTAGACATTTTGTAATGGTGAAGATGATTTGAGAATGTTTTTTTTCCTCTGTGAAACCTTCTTCAACCTAAAAATTGTTCCAGAAATCAGATTTTCAACTTAAATATGTGTAATGCTAGTTCGCATCATGGTGCACATTGGGTAATGCTAAATGGACTAGTAAATGATGGCGGTCACACAAAGTAGTTATGTTCTCCTGACCGAAACATATACAACATATCAAAGAATTTGGAAATATACAGTGTATATCTAGGCATTTGAGACTCATGAGCTATATAGGCTATTTGTTGTGTATCTGCCATATGCTAAATAAAAAATCTGGTGTGGTACACTCACACAACTTTCCTTGCTCATATTTGAAACTACGATCAGACTTTTGTATAATATGTTTATATATAGTTGTTTTCAGAGTACTTTTTCCTTTGTGTAAACTGTGAAATTCGATGATTTTTTTAGTCGTCATTTTTTTAAAGTCGTCGAAACAGCTGTTCTACAGATGAAATAACTCGACTTTGTGTTCTTTTTATGAACTGCGCTACCTACCTACCTACCTCATGCACGAGAAGGAGGTTACTAAGTCCATTTCTCAAGGATGGGGTGGACCCCCCATCAGTTTTCCAGGGAAAAGACTCATGCCAGTTGATAGAGCTGATGAATAACTATACAGGGTATGAATTTGAAAAAAATCGGTCAAGTTATTTTTGAAAAAACCGTGAAAAACATGGTTTTTTAGTAACTATCCGACATTTTTCTCAAGAATATTACGGAGCTCCTGCAATTTTACCAGGAATGAGACTCGTGTCAGTTGATTGGGCTTATAAATAGCTATCCATGGTATAAATTTGAAGAAAATCGTTAAAACCGTTTTCGAGAAAACCAAGATAACATGGCTTTTTAGTCATTATCCGCCATATTTCTCAAGAATAGTATGGAGCTCCTGAAATTTTCCCAGAAATGAGACTCATGTCAGTTGACAGGGCTTATAAATAGCTATCCATGGTATAAATTTGAAGAAAATTGTTAGAGCTGTTTTCGAGAAAACTGTGAAAAACATGGTTTTTTAGTAATTATCCGCCATTTTTTCCGCCATATTGGATTGAATTTTATTGAATTTCTTACTGTCGGATCCTCATGGTATAAGGACCTTAGGTTTAAAATTTCAAGTCAATCGGTTGATTGGGATGGAGTTATCGTGTTCACAGACATACACACATACACACATACACACACACACATACACACACACACAGACCAACACCAAAAATCATGTTTTTGGACTCAGGGGACCTTGAAACGTATAGAAAACTGAAATTAGGTACCTTAATTTTTTTGGAAAGCAATACTTTCCTTACCTATGGTAATAGGGCATGGAAAGTAAAAATATGGTGTGGAGCACTCACACAACTTTCCTTGCCGTTATGAAAATTGATCACCTGACGCTAGTGTTCACGCGCATCTCAAGTCTACTATTCAAAGATCTGAGCTAGCTGGTGACAGGACAATAACACTGGAGACACACGACGTCTACTATCTCTTCATAGTGAATGATTTAATTGAATCAATAGTTGTCAACAGTCTGCAATTGAATAATCACATTTTGTCGAATTTCGAGCTTATTTTCAATTCTAGGTGAAAATGTTACTGAACATTAATTGTAGAGATTTCATACTCAATCATTTCCACTTGAAAGTTTCTGTTTAAATTGTATCCGAAGCCTGATAATTGGGAATCTAGAATCAAAATTTGCATAAATGGGGCGGAGTTCCTGAAATTTTCACAGATATGGGACTTGTGGCAGTAGATAGAGCTTATCAATGACTATTTTAGGTATGAATTTGATCAAATTGTTGGAGCTGTTTTCGAGGAAATCGCGAAAAACCATGTTTTTGACAACATTTTAGCCACCATCTTGAATTGCATATGATTGAAATTGTTCGTATCGGATCCTAATATTGTAAGGATCTCAAGTTCCAAATTTCACTCTAATAAATGGATAGAAATAAATAGGTGATAAATAGAATAGAATAGAAATAGTCTTTATTCATCAGATGTAAGAAATACATTGGAACAGTGTCAATAAATTTAATATATAATATATATTATATAATATTTCAGATATTATATATATAATATATATTATATAATATTATAGATATTTATATATATATATATATATATATATATATATATATATATAAATAACTAGGCTAGCCTAGTATAGACAAAACGTTTCGTCAAAAATCAATGTTAAACTCTTGAAACGAATACAGCGACAATAAATTTGACCAGATATTCCCTTAGTTACTTTGCAAACATTCTTGGATCTTCATATATTTGGAGACTGCTTGGTAACTCTACAAAACACTTCTTACCTCTGTAAATAGTTTTCCTCGTAAAAAGATCTAATCTGTGCCTCTCTATTATACGACCAAACCTTGTATTGAAACAGAGAGTGTTATTTCTCAAGTTTGTGTCACCAAAATTTTGAAAAGACTATAACATCATATGAATGTATTGTCCATATAAATAAATAGATGATAGAATAGCAAATTGAAATTAGAAAAATCTGGTGTGGCGCACTCACACAACTTTCCTCGCCGTTATGAAAATTGATCACTGACGCTAGTGTTCCCGCGCATCTCAAGTCTACTATTCAAAGATTTGAGCCAGCTGGTGACAGGG
Source organism: Nilaparvata lugens (assembly GCF_014356525.2). NCBI lineage: Eukaryota > Metazoa > Arthropoda > Insecta > Hemiptera > Delphacidae > Nilaparvata > Nilaparvata lugens. The sequence goes on along the minus strand of NC_052508.1, from coordinate 73,922,843 downwards.
CAATAACGCTGGAGACACACATGAGGTCTGCTATCTCTTCATAGTGAATGGTTTAATAGAATCAAAAATAATTTGCAATTGAATAATCATATTTTCTCGAATTTAAAGCTTATTTTCAAATTTAGGTGAAAATGTTACTGAACATTAATTGTAGAGATTTTCATGCTCAATCTACTCCACTTGTTTTTCTTTGTTTCAATTGTATTTGAAGCCTGATAATTAGGAATCTATCTGCATTGATGGGGCGGAGCTCCTGAAATTTTTACAGATATGGGGCTTGTGGCAGTTGATAGAGCTTATCGATGACTTTTTTAGGTATGAATTTGATCAAAATCGTTGGAGCCGTTTCCGAGAAAATCACGAAAAACCCTGTTTTTGACAACATTTTCGCCATTTTAGCCGCCATCTTGAATTGCATTTGATCGAAAATGTTCGTGTCGGATCCTTATAGTGAAAGGACCTTAAGTTCCAAATTTCAAGTCATTCCGTTAATTGGGAGATGAGATATCGTGTACACAGACGCACATACACTCATACACACACACTCATACATATAGACCAATACCCAAAAACCAGTTTTTTGGACCCCCTGAGTCCAAATGACACTCATACACACACACACACACACACACACACACACACACACACACACACACACACACACACACACACACACACACACACACACACACACACACACACTACACACACACACACCACACACCACACACACACACACAACACACACACACACACACACACACAACACACACAACACACACACACACACACACACACCAACACTACACACACTACACACACCACACACACACACACACACACACCACACACACCACACACACACACACACACACACACACACACACACCACACACACACACACCACACCACACACACACACACACACACCGGGAACGCGAGAAGATCTAAATCTTCCATAACGTTCATGATGGGTGCGTGGGCGGTGCGACTGTGGTTCGATGGTGATACGAGGGCGATACGAGGGCGGTACGAGGGAGGAGCGTGCTCGGTGCTGGTTGAAAGCGCGAGTATGTGTACGCAGCTTAATAGTATCCATTAGATTCAAAATTTGCTCGTTTATCTGAGTATTGAAGAGTGTAAATTGTATTTTGAAAAGTGAAAGTGACATAACCAACATTTTGATTTGGACAGTATAATATAAATTGGAAATGGGATAGTTTTGGGCATGAGCCTGTTGTGCCTTTCCTCATGTTAAGTATGTGTACACAATGTGATAAATAAATAACTAAATAACATACACTCATACACACACACACACACACACACACACACACACACAGACAGACCAACACCCAAAAATCATGTTTTTGGACTCAGGGGACCTTGAAACGTATAGAAATTTAGAAATTGGGGTACCTTAATTTTTTTCGGAAAGCAATACTTCCCTTACCTAATAGGACAAGGAAAGTAAAAAGGATTCACTGAGAAATGATTTACAAGCAAATAATTCATCTGGTTTAT